>NW_012134081.1:1309661-1311902 GCF_000956105.1 Propithecus coquereli
TAGCAGTATGTGAAGTCTTAGTGTGTCCTATAAGAAGCTATTATTAAAAATATCCATTGTATCCAGTCTATCTCCCTGGAAAAAAAATAAAAAAACATCCATTGCAAGGAGAATCGTGTGATGCAAAATAGAATGTGCTTTTCTGCAGCTTCAAGAAAAGGTAAAAATTCTTCCCCTTGTGGCACTAAGATTTCTTGTACCAGCAATTAGAGGCACCTATAGTTTGAAGGCTTATGCTGGAATTCCATTAGTTAGCTCAGTGAATAAAAGAAGCATGACTTAAAATGTGAGGGATGGAGGAGAGGAGGGTAGAATAAGATTTTTAACAAATGAAATGTGAATGCATAATGCATTGCATTTCTTTGGGCCAGATCTCTAAATATTTCCATCTCTCTGTGCTCAGTCCCAGGCCCCCACTACTGTTCTTTCTCTATATCTCTTCCCAGATGATTCCATCGATTCCTGTGGTCTTAATTAACTTCTTTCTGCAGGGACATCCAGATTATATCTCTAACCTGACTTCTCTTTTGGCTTCTCACAAGTATTCTACAACAGGTTGCTTGGAATCTCTAATTAGAAAACTCGCAAGCACCTCAAAATGAATACATTCGAAACACAACTCCTGATTTGTGTCCCCTATAACATTTCTTTTGTCATTTACATCTAACTAAAGGATGCCGTCATTCATCTACCTAGTTTTTCAAACCAGAAATCTGATAGTCATCTTGGACTCTTTTCTTTCCTTCATGCTCCTCCAAATTTATCCACATCGTTTTATCTGCTCTCCTCCTAACTTATGTCTTCATTAGATCACCTTTTCTTCAGCTCTTCAGCCACTACCCAAGTCCAGACCATGATCATGTCTTGCCGGGGCTATTGTAATTACCTTCTAATTGGCCTTTTGCATGTGCTCTTGCCTCCTGTCCAACCCATTCTTCCTCTATCAGTCAACATGATCTTTTTAAAATGATAAATAAGAACATGTGCGTCCCCTGCTTAAATCCTTTCAGTGCTTCCCCTTACATTTACAAAATCACCCGAGCTCATCATCATGCTTCCAAGGACTCACGTGCTCTAGAGGCTGTATAGCCCTTTCTTCTCTTTGACTCCATTCTGCCTTTCCCTCCTTCTTTCTAACAACACTTGAGTCGCACTAGATTTCTTCAGTTCCTCTAACACACCAACTTCTTTCCCACCTTAGAACTTGTAAGCACACTAGCCCTCTACACCAAACACCGTTCTATTCATTCTTTAAAAGACTAGTGGTGTCACCTCCTTCACGCCTCAGCTCAACAGTCACCTCTTCAGAGAGGCTCCACTACGCACCACCTCTAAGGAGAATCTCCCATTAACCTCCCTCGGTGGCTCCCTGCTGTTTTCCCTCATGACATTTATCTAAAATTTCATGACATATTTCCTTATTTATTTACTTGTCATTGTCTGACTCGCCCACAAGACTGAATTGTGTGGAGACAAAGACCATAACTAGCTGGTTCCTCACTGAACACCAGCATTCAGCGCTGAGCCCAGAATGGAGTGGGACATCTGTAATTCATTCATAAAAATCCTCTTTACAAATTTACAAATCTTAAGATTCTGCAAAAGAGAACACTTAAAGATTTTTTTTCCTAATTTTTCAATGGTAAAAAGAATAAAACCTTCAACGAATTTTATGATCCTGGTAATTCTTTGATATAGGGGAAGCAGTGGGTCAAGGCGGGGGCCGTCCTATACATGGTAGGACATTTAGCATCATTTCTGTCCTTTATCCACAATATGCCAGTAACATCACCCCCCACACTTGCTTATGACAAACAAAAATGTCTCCAGACATTGCCAAATGTCTACTAGGCGGTAAAATTTCACCCAGTTGAAAACCACCTGCCTATGTAGCAAACACTCATCATTTTATCCTTTCCTCCCAAAAATAAAGGTAATAAATGAAGAAGTTAATGCACCAAGAGCATAAGTGACCTGTTTAAGACTGCATATAATTAGGAGTAGAAATGGTGCAAAATGCAGCAAACAGACCTCCTAGTTAATGCTAAAGCAAACTCCTGGTTCATAAACACCTAGCTGATCTGCTTTTCTACAAATGATTATGTTCACTTAGAAAGATAACAGTAATTATATTCCCATCAAAGTTAACATTAATTAATGTCAATTAATTGGAAAGAAAATTACATTGAGTTTATACAAATTCTTTGAAGCATGGAATTGTTTTTCCCAGTCTTCAAGAAA
>NW_012134081.1:1312812-1315321 GCF_000956105.1 Propithecus coquereli
CCTGCCTCAGCCTCCCACGTAGGTGGGACTATAGGTGCGTGGCACTACTCCAAGCTAATTTTTCTATTTTGTATAGAAATGGGGTCTCTCTATGTTGCCCCGGCTGGTGATTGTTTTTTCAGAAGAAACCTGGGACTTAGAAGAAACCTCATCTCTCATCCTAGAGAAGCCACAAACTACAGGTGATCTGGATCAAGTAAATTGGTCCCATACTTGTCCATATACCTTGAATTGAACCAGATACGACACTTAGAAAGTTGATGCTGTCCACTCTTACTAGTCCCCCCAGAATTTCCCTGCGTGGGTTCGGATGACCAACCACACTAGTTTGCCCAGGACCATCTCAGTTTTAGCACTGAAAGTCCTGCATCCTGGGAAACCCTGTCTATTGATGTGTTCCCACTCTCCCTTCTCCCCATATCCCTGAGGCCAGCTGCCTTTCTGCATCTCTGAATGTTTTTTGTTAATTTTTTTGAGGAAACATTAAAACTTTACTATGTAATGAGCACTATACTAGGAGCAAAAGGTATCAAGGTAAAGAAAAAAAAATCCAAACTTCCCCACAGGTACCATTTGCCTGCCTGCTGTAACCTGCTTTCAAAAACCAGCCAGGACTGAGACCTACCACCTGCCATCACAGTCCATAAATGCCAGGTCCCATGTGCCTGGCTCTTCTTCCTCCGGTTGCTCTAGCAACTGCCACGTGTCCTACTGCTGTTCCCGCATGGTCTAGTCTATTCACCCACAGAGGGAATTCATCCTACACTGATAAAGGTTTCAGAACCCCTTTTTCTGAATATGTTCATGATTTCTTATCTCAGCGTGAGATGTTGGATGACTTTAGGAAATGTGATCGTTTTCTTTACATGCTGATGATGCTTAACCCTCATTATTCGGAGAACTGAATTTTTAAGTGGTTTCCCACAAATTGATATAGACACTTCTTATGAAAGAAAGCAAGAATGTCTGAACAGAAAAAAACAGAGGAAAATGGATTCAAAAAAGAAGCCACTTATCTAACCAGCCAATCTAGCTGAGAAAGAAGCTGGAAGTGGCTAACGGCAAAGAACGTGCTTCAGAACTGTTGAGTTAATGGTGTGAGCGTTTCCTCAAAGTCTAGGCAATAGATCCTCTGGAAAAATGGTTTTCAGAGGGGCTCGTTTCTAAAAGAGAATTGTGCTTTCCAGAAATTATTTTTTTCCATTCTCGGTACTTTTATTTCTCCGTTGCCTTACTAATATGCTTGTGCATTTCCCCTTTCTACTTGATGCCACATCTAGGTTGAATATTGAAGCCTTTCTAAATTCTTCCCATATCTTCTTTTCAGTTTCTAAAAAATAAGTGGATGGATAATATCCTAATAACTAACATGCATTGACTGAGGTGTCACGGATAAACTGTTGGTTCTACCTACTCTGTATTCCTTCATCTTCTTTCTAGTAACAGTACCCATCTCATGAATGAGAAAACCCTTACAGTAATCTGGGCTGAGTTTTTGCTAACACAATATGCTTCTCCAGCATTTTCCTCCCTTTTCCCAATGGAACTATTCTGATTTTCTTTGTGGAATGTTTACCTCCACATTCTTAGTCATGTTTGAGGTGCATATGATCATCTCTCTTAATATGGATCATGTTGTGTGAGACGTAAAATCATTTTGACCCTGTCAACAGAGAACCTCCGGCTGCCAGGGCCATGTATGGAGCCCGATAATAAGGCAATGACTTAGGACTCAGAGTGGAGGGACGGGGAGAAATCTAATGCCTGATGACATTGTTTGTAGATTGATCCTCACTTGAAATCCAATCTGTAATGAACCAATAGATTTCCTTTGTTGTTTCAAGCAGTTTGGATTTGATTTTCTGTTTCTTGCAAACAAAAGGAATTTGAACGAGCATGAGATGCAGGCCTGACCACTCGGAGCACATCCATCCTTCATGACAGTGACTGGGGTTCAGGGATGTACAGAGGACCAAGGCAGGGCCTCCCAGGACTGTCCAGCCAGCATTCTTAGAGAAAAATGTTTCTTTCCTTTCCCAGGGTTGCTAAGCAATCTCTCCTTGCCTGCTGCAAGGAGAGAACCTATCTCAGAAATAAGTCTCTCTCTCTAATCACATTCTTTAAATTTTGGAATCTATAAGTGACAAATCCAGGTCTAACCTTTGATTTTTAGTTACATGAAGTACATTCCTTTTGCTTAACTAGTTTGAATTGCATTCCTGCTACTTATAACTGAAAAGGTCTTGACTAGCCCCTGCGTGCTAGACACTGTGGTAAGACTTTTGTGTACAGGAGAAACCAAAATTATCCCCATTTTATGGATGGGAAAACTGTAGCTCAGAGAAGTTAAATCACTTGTCCAAGGTCATGCAACAAGTCATTAAGAAATCCTGAACACACAACCTTGTTCTTAATCATTGTGTTACATAGCTTCCAGATGATTCCTGAGGTTGTTCACAATTCTCAGATTCTGATTTAGCAGCTAAGCGCAATGGGACAATGTGGAATG
>NW_012134081.1:1317610-1321172 GCF_000956105.1 Propithecus coquereli
TCTGTTCCTAACCTCTCCCAGCTTCCAGAGGCTGCAGCCTCCCTTGGATCCTGACAGCATCATTTCAATATCTGCTTCCATCATCACATAGCTTCCCACTGCCTTTGCCCTTCCTGCTGCCCTCTTAGAACGACCATTAAGGATACCTTTAAGGCCCACAGATGCTACAGGTTAATTCCATCTCAAGACCCTTAACTTAACCACATCTGCCAACTTTATTTGCCACATCTGTGATATTCATGGGTTCCGGGGACTACTATGTAGACATCTTTGGGGGATGCTAATTCAGCCAGGCACAATGAGGAAGGCTACATTCCCGCTGGACACTTAGAAGGGGAAGATTTAAAATGAAAATTTAAAAATAATAAGAAAGCTAGGCCCCTTTCTAGGTGGAGTGGAAGAAATATGGATGAAAAATATCCGTGCATTGCCTTTGGTAGGAACAAGCTAATGCACGACATGGTGCAAAGAGGCCAGACCCAGGAAAACCAGACCTGGAATCAGAAAAAATAGGTTGTAGCCCTCATTTTGCCACTGACCAGCTCTGTGAGAGCTTATATGAATGATGCAATCTCCCTAAACCTGTTACATTATGCTGTCTATAAAGGGGGATAGTTACCCTCCTCGTAGTACAATTTTAAGAATAAAAGTAAAATTTATGTAAGACATAAGCTCAATGCTTTGGAATGTATTAACCTGTAAATGTTAACTATTTGTATAATAATAATGATAATAATTATTTTTGGCTGTTCGACTTGTGAAATAATTGAGTACATTGATCATGGAAGTTTGGAGTTTCTTAGTTTTCGTTGTTTTGTTTTTATCTTTGTTGTTAAAGCAAGACTAGAGACCGTTTTTCTCAGAGACTGCCATGATTTGGGGAAGTACGAGAGATCATTTTTGCCTGAGGTCTGTCTCTAGCAAACAAGAAGAAATCATCGATCCCCGGCTTGTTATGCAACCCTGTGCTCCTCAGAGCAGAGCTTAAAAAGACTAAGGTGTGTTCTTCATCCTCAGGAGCCTTACACTGTAGTTAGTCCTGACAAAACCAACTTACTCGGAACACAGCGCAAAATAAGAGACAATATCGAGGTGAGTCTCAATTATATAGAATGGATTATAAATGCAATAAAACCCCAGAGGAAAAACAGGTTAGTATGGGATAGAGCAGTCAGGCAAGAGCACAGCCATAAACTAGAACTTGAAGGATGAGCAATATCTGGATAGCCTGGAAGAGGGTATTAGGAGACTGAAAAACAGGGATGGGCAGAGGAAAAGACTAGCAGCCTAAAGGAGCAATCCTCCTAGCCTTGCATCAAGCATATGCATGTCAGAGGCTAATGTGGGGAGGCAAGTGCTGGAGTGAAGAAAAAGGCTTGGAAGTGGTGAAGCATAGAGACTCAGAAGTCAGAATGTTTGGATTTATTTAGATCAAGTCTTTACCACCTGCTAGCTTTGTAACCTTGGACAATTCTATTCTCCGATCCTCAGCTTTCCAGCCTACACAGTACAGTTGATAATACCTACCTCGTCCTGTTCTGGAAGATCAAAGGGCATAATGAATGTGAGGCACCTAGCACGATCCCACACACATACGAATAGTGTAATAAATGTCACTTACAGCAGCAGTAGCATTAGTAATAACAGTAGCAGAATCATCGTTCCAGGTTGTGGAATTGCAGATATTCAGACAGAAAAGGCCATAGAGATTCTCGCATCCAGTCCCCTCACTTTGGAGAGAAGACGGCTGAAGTCTGGACAGACTTCATCAGCAGACTCAGAATCCACTGTTTTATTGGCCGCACCTGTCAGATTCAGCATTTCTACTCCAAAATATCTAGTGGCTGGTGCTCTTAAAGATGCTGAATTAGTGCTGATGTAGGAATCTTTTTTACAGGATTGCTGGGTGTGAACTGCCTCCAGTCAGAGACAGAATACAAGAAAGCCAAATTCTACAAATAGAAGTTTTCAATCCTCCATTAAGCATTCCATCAAGAGTAGAAGAAACTGGACAAAGGCCGCTATGGGCTTAAACTCATTCACCTGCTCTTCCTCCAGCCTACCTTTCTTTCATCCCCTTTCAGCTAAAGAAATTTAACTTTGGTCTCCAGGAATATAAACTGAGTCCATTAAATAACTCTCATAAATGCCGGCTGTTTTCTTTTTCAGAGTGCTCTGAAATTTCTCAGCCCTGGAAATATATGTAAAAATAATTTCACAAAGCACTTGGTGTGATTCCTAATAAAAAAAAAACCTGAAATGCAGATTCTTAAATGCGACGGTGCAGCCAGGTATGGGTAAACCGTGTTCTTACACTGCCCCCTTGTGGCAGAGAGCAGAAAGTGACAGCCTGCGTGTTTTGTTTGAGACCAGGTCAATTTCATTTTCAATCAAACCTCTCTCATTTGCCCCAGCCCCGTTGATAGGCAGCTGTAGGTAATTTTCTTGCTTAAAAATGTTATATCGAACGTGTAAACCATTAATGTCAAAATGAACACAGCTTTTATGCTCTGGAAAGGCAATAAGCAGGGAAAAATTAGCTTGTATTTGCATTAGGTAGGGTCTGGAAAAAACAGAACTTGCTTTATGAGAATGGATGGTGTGAAATTTCCTCAGATGCCAAATTTAGCCAAATCACAAGAGGGTTCCATTAAACATAAAGTCAGCAGCAAGAATGCCCACTTGAGCTTTCTTTTTTCGTAAGACAGAGAGAAGGAAAGGCCAATTTTTACAACACTGTGGCTAAACAGAGATCAATTTGTAGAATAAATCCTGGTCCCTGCTAACTCTTCCTTCTTGAAGCATGAAAAAGAAGCTTAAGAGATGACTTAGGCAGGTATAATTCCTCTTCATCCAGATACAGTCTGTTAGTTATGATAAGATAGGCTATGCCACAGTAACAACCAACCATAAAATCTCAGTGACTTAATCCAAGAAAAATGCATTTCTCACTCAAACAAAATCTACATGACTAGGCCCAAAGTCCTCATCACGCTGTATTGTAATTGCCTATTTATTTGTGTTTTCATAGCAGACCTGGGGCTGTCTTTGGGTTGGGACTATGTCCATTCAGTCTTTTGTTGTATCCCCAATACTTAGCGTAACACCTGGCACGTGGGTGCTCAGAGAATATTTGTTGAATAAATGAAAGAATGAACGAAGAGATATATAAATTAAGCAAACTAAATACCTCTGGGCATCATTTCCTGGAGCTCTGACTTCTTTTCCCCTGTCTATACTTTAAGTGAAGAGCACCCAGCAAATGCCCATTTTACATTAAGGTAGTACTACCCTATTCCCCTAGGCCTTGCCATCTTATCATGCACACGTAAGTTGTGCAGTCTCTTTAAAGATCTTCTCAGCAAGCCCTTGACAAATCAGGGATGTGAATCAACAAGCATGGAAAGTAAATATTCTTAGCAACCAGGCTTTGTAATGCTTGGATCAGGGAGCGAGTGAGAAATGTAGGACACAGCCTATCAGCATCCTTAGAGATAGCTGCTTGGGGAACCACTTCACAAAATGGCACCAGTGTCAAGCAATAGAAAACAAAAAGGAAATG
>NW_012134081.1:1321937-1327542 GCF_000956105.1 Propithecus coquereli
CATACACACATTAGGCAATGATGACTATTTCTGGACTGCAAAATACTAACTGAAGAACAGATAGATTATATAGTGTGCCTTCTAAGTGGTATGTTGCTATGGTTTCCCACTAAAAGAGCAGAATTCTCGCCATTAGGTTATCTGAAATCTGCAGGATTGCACCAAAATGTTTCTGCAGAGAAACAGGCTGTCCTTTAAACACAGCTCCATTTGATCAAATCCAGTCTCAGATCAGCAGGGAACGTAATAGGTTTTTGTAAGCACGTCTTCACCGAGTACAGGAGGACTTGCAGGACTTTTGTAAGACTGAAACTGAGGCATTGACTTCTGTCGATAAGTGACCCTTCCTGTATTTATTATCCATGTCCCCTATGCCAAAAAGTTATTGAATCTGAACCACCTGGGCATGAAAATGGGAACACAGCACTCCTTTACTTAAAACCCTCCAAAGCCTTCCCACTGCTCTTAAGATAAAATCCAAATCCTTTTGTGTGCCTTGCAGTTGCTTGCATGGTCAGGGTCCTGACTACTTCTGTATCCTCATCTCACCCTGCTCTTCCCCCCAGCTCACAATCTGCCAGCCACACTCATCTTCTTTTATTCCATCCAAAGCTTCCAAGAAACCACCAAGTTTTCCCCTGCAGTAGGGTTGTTGCGCATGCTATCTCTTTTGCTTGGAATGTCCTTCCTTATTCCTGGCCTGCCTTAACTATTACAAATCCTTTAAGTCTCAAATTAAATACCCCATCCTGAGATTTCCAGCACCGCAATAGAAATTATTTCCCATTTATACCTTCTGACAGGACCCTAAACTTTGATTTCATAGCACTCGTTCAAATTTGAAATTAATTTCAGATTTGTGTGATGGTCTAATATATATCTCCTCTACTAAAATGAAGACTTGAAGTCCTTGGCTATGTCTTTTTGGTGTCTGCTGTATCCCCAGCACCTACTGCAAAACTCGGCACATCGTAGCCATTCAATATTGAATGACGGAATTACCCATTAACTTCAATCACCATCTAATTAGTCATTTGGGGGGACTGAACGTCTATTTACACAGTCACTGAACGAGTAATAAAACTGAGGAAAATTCAAAGAAGCCTTGCTTTCAAATAGCTTAGGAATCCAGCAAGGGGAAATATGGCACTGTAAAAAAGTAGCCGTACACAGATGAAACCGCAATTTCCTGTTGTCTCGAGGACCAATGCTGACAATTATGGGTAATTAATACCCACACTTTCAACACAGTCGTGCTAGGCATGTGCCCGAAGAACATGCCACATGATAACACAGCCAGCCCAGTAGTATTACTCTTAGTTCCCCACAGACCTCCAACAAAAGTAAAAGAAGCCCAAAGATTCAGTAAGGAAGAGGGAGAACACTGTGACGGGTATTTGCGGGAAGAGAGTACCGTGATAGTTATCCTCTCTCTCCTCAAGGCACTGGAAGGATCAGCAGGATCATCCCTCAGGGAGACTGGGGGAGACAGGAAGGGAGGCATGTGCTGACGGATAAAGGTAGCCAGGCGGAGCCATCTTGAAAGGACTCTTGCTGCAGGATGAAGGGAAGCCGGCAGTGCCCTGCCAATAGGCAGGAGCTGAGGGAAGTCAAGAGCCTAAGACGGCAGCACTTATAGCTCAGGAGGTATCAAAAGCGTTCTTACAAGTGCCCCCTCATAGGAAGAGCCAAAACGTCACCCTTGTCATGAAAGAAAGCACCAGCAATCAAATTGACCAGCACCAGGCAAATAGTATTTGCCCTTTCTCCATAAATTCAGCACACACACTTGGTATACGCATTCTCTCTCTCTCTCTCTCTCTCTCTCTCTCTCTCTGTCTCTCCCTCTCTCTCTCTCACGCTCAATGCCTGACTAAAGGAACAAGAAGCACAGTGTGAATGGCAGAGAAGAGGCAAGAACGAACACGCTGCCCTCCCCCACTGGAGGACTGGGGAACCAGTGGGCAGGCTGAGGAGGAAGGGGATGGTTAGAGAGAAACCTTGACTTGGATGAGATTAGAGTTTTGGTTAAGGTTTTACTAAAATTCACATTGCCTGATAATGAGACTGTTCTGATACCTGAAAGTATTTGAGATTTGCCTAAGAAATCTATTGAGTTAGGGAAGGCTGACCCAAAGAGTGTAGTTTGAAGCTGTAGAGAGAGAAAGTAGATAAGGGATTGCCTGGGCCAGGGGTGGGAGGGTTGTGGGGTGGGAAGGATGGAGGAGAGAGAAATGGGAAATGACTCCTAACGGTTATTGAGTTTCCTTTTTCAGTGATGAAAATGTTCTAAAATCGATTGTGGTGATGGTCGCACAACTCTGTAAACATACTAAGAACCATCGAATTGTATTAGGTGGGTGAATTGTATGATACCTGAATTATATCTCAATAAAGTTGTTTTTTAAAAAAAAACAGAAAAGAAAAAAGGAAATAATGAAGCTGACTCCTGATTGTACCTTCTCAACTCCAGTGAGTCCAATAAACTATTAATAACTCCATAAAGTAGAAAATGATAAGCTTAATGAGAAAAGTAAAAATAAAGTACGGTAGGATTTCCAGGTTGATGTAATCAGCTGCAAACCTTCTGTGCTTAGGAAATTACTTGATTTATCAGCCAATGTTCTAGGAGTATTAGGAATAATAGAATCATATTTGAACCTGTTACATATTCAAAATGCATCTCTATTTTTCTCTTTCCTTAACAAAAATTATTCATGGAAAAGATAAATTTCTCATCAACTCCCAGGAGAATTGTGTATCCCACAACCGTGAATAATTCAACGATTCTTGTGACTATAAAAAGATGATATCTTACATCTGAATATATTGTCATGTGCAAAGAACTTTCAAGGACAAATGTCTCTTACTTGATCATAACCGCCCTGGATGGTTGGTAAAGAAAATACATCTCCATTTCACCAACAAGGGATGTTAAGAGTAAAATAGGAATCTACAAATTATGGCCCACTGGCCAAGTTCACCATACCACCGTTTTTGTTTAGCCCATGAGATAAGAATGAACTTTCCATATTTAAATTGTTGAAAAAATCAAAAGATGAATAATATTTCATAATATCTGAATATAATATGAAATTCAAATTTCAAGATTCATAAATAAAGTTTTATTGAAACACATCCAAGTCCTCTTCACATTAATCTAAATTAAGTTCCCTTTTATACCCTCTGACAGGACCCTGCACTCAACTTTAAAGTGCTATGAACTGGGCAGAACCTTCACAATCATATGATTCAGGAGTAGCAAACTTTTTCTGTAAGGGCAAAATAGTAAATATTTTAGCTTTGCAGGCCATGCTATCTCTGTAGCAACTACTCAGTTCTGCCATTATAACCCAAAAGCAACTACAGACAACACCTAAATGAATGACCCTTGCTACATTCCAATAAAACTTTATTTATAAAAACAGAGAGCTGGTTGGATTTGGCTCATGAACTGTAGTTTCCCAACCTCCGATATAGTTCATACCCTCATCTTACACATTGTGAAATTGAGTCCCAAAGAGAATGCAATGCTATGCATGTTTATGTCCCCTCAAATTCAGATGTTGGAATCCTAACCCCCAGAATGATAATATTAGAAAGTGTGGGCTTTGGGAGGTGATTAGGTCATGAGAGTGGAGCCCTCATGAACGGGATTAGTGTACTTATAAAAGAGAGCCTGGAGAGACCCCACATCCCTTCCACCATGTGAGCTTACTGTGAAAGAACAGTCATCTAGGAGGATGCAGGTCTGTAGAGAATGTTAGAAAAGGCATAAAGCCTGAGTAAAGGGGCTGTGAGAAAAGCGGATATCTGACAGTTCTGCAAGCAGGACTTGGGGTATGATTGTTATCAGCCGGCTACACCACAGCAGGCTTTGGAATGTATGAAAGCGTGACTGGTGTTGCGTCCCTGCCCTTTTCTTTATGGCCTTAAGGAACAGCAAGGAAATAACAAGAAAATTATAAATTTAATGTATATCACTAAATAGACTTGTTTAGAAAAATGTGCTTACTATATGACACCAAAGATTTTATCTATATGTTCTTTACTGTAAACACATATAACTTTCCCTACAATAAATACAGAGATTTGGAGAGATTCGAGAGCTCTTCGAAATGAAAAGAGTCTCTCCTCCTCCTTCAGCCTGAGATTGTGGTCTGGAGCATTCTCCGCTGCACCGTGACACTGGTAGAGACACTGGACTATCTCTACACAGGTCCTCGTCAGACATCAAATCTGCTGGCTCCTTGATCTTGAACTTCCCAGCCTCCAGGACTGTAAGAAACTGTAAATTTCTGTTGTTTATAAGTCACTCAGTCTATGACATTTTGTTATAGCAGCCTGAACAGACTAAGACAGAGGAAAAGTGACTTGAGAATTTGAATCCATCTTCCTGACCCCATAGCCTAGTCTAATATTTTGCTACAATCTAACATTGTCCTAAAAAAACTTAGACTGACTAATCTAAGATACTCAAAAAACTCAAGAAATTAATAGAGCCTCTAAATCTTTGGAAATTAGAGAGGATATGATTTTATTTTATTTTTAAGCAGGCAAGAGTAGGGAAGAATAACTCTGCTTTTGCAAAGCCAATCTTCCTTACAAATAGCATCGATGTTACTATCTTGAGCATAGCTTTGCTATGAAACTGAACACAGAGATAAATATTTAAAACATGGAGCTTTCCTTCTCTAAGAAATTTTCTTGGTACAAATGGTTTTGAAGACAAGTTTATTTTAAATACCAGATCAATTAAAAAATGTAATCAATTGCATTTGTTGACTGCCTACCATGGCAAAGCACTGTGCCAAGCCTTCCTGTGCCTAAAAAGACTGTCTGATCTTCAGCAGGTAAAACTTACCACTTGCTCCTGCAAATCCATTCTCTTTTCATCATACTAAAGATAACCCGATTGCAAGGAGCTATGGGTTGAATTGTATCCCCCTCAAAATAAAAATGTTGATGTTCTAAGCCCCAGTCCCTCAGAATGTGGTCTTATTTGGAAATAGAATTGTTGTAGATGTAATTATTCAAGATAAAGTCATTAGGGTGGGCCCAAAATGCAATATTATTAGTTTCCTTTAAAAAGAGTACATTTAGACACAGAGACTGAAAGACAGGAATTGATAGTAGGAGAATGTACTTTGTTTTGTGTGGAACAAATTGTCTGAGATTAGAAAAATGTGTTCTCGTTGATTCTAACTGATGCCATTTGCTTCTGTAACCGTGCTTGCTTTTAGTTGTTTGTTAAATATAAGTGTAAGAGCAGGAGTGACTCCATGACAAGCTGAATTTCCTGGAATAGGCCTAAGTTTCAGTTTCCCCGAAACCGAAACGCAGACCACAACTGACGCCAGCGCGAAAATTGAAAATCCTGGGGCTTGGAGCCAACCAATCAGGAGTCAAAACAATCAGCCACTTTCAAAAGAACCAATGGATTAAGGGGAGGAAGGGGGATGGTGTGCCCAGCGTGTCGTGTGGAACCTGCGTATCGTGTGCCACCGGTGTGTCGTGTGCAAAAGAAAGTATAAAAGCTTCACTTTTACCCCAGGGCGGGGTCCTGGTTCATAGTGAGGCCACTGCGTTGGTGCTCTGGGACTTG
>NW_012134081.1:1328882-1338869 GCF_000956105.1 Propithecus coquereli
GGACAAAGAGAGAAAAAAATAGTGACAGCTGTCAGTTGATAACAAAAGCGGCAGCAGGTAGGTAACAAAAACCGCAAGGATGTCAAAGTCCAAGACTCGGTTTCCTGCCTTTCCCTGGAGAAGGGATTATCACAGGAGATGTGACTCTGTCCTCGAGGTATGGTTGAGGCTGTAGCTTGTTCTTCTGCTGTTTACTCAGGAACTCCATAAAAGCAGGTTCTCAAAAAAACAATTTTGAAGGAGACAGACGTACATCTCTTTTCTGTTCATTCAGCTCTTTTCAGAGGTTGTACAAAACAGAACTCATACAATTGATCCTTAACCGTTACTGGGGAAATTGTAGGATTAGATATTTTCCAGTTCCTGTTGCAAGGCCGCCCCTTTCAGAGAGAAAATGTCAGTATCTCAAAGACCATCGTTGTCTTGCTAGTTTTTTCCTAGTGTATATATTTTCCAGTATCTTCTAGACACTAATGACTTTCTAAGATTTCAAGTTTTTGTTGTCAACTGACAATTAGTGCATCAATTTAAGGTAGAACTATGAGTTGCTTACTGTCATTTAACTTATTTTTTAGATTTCTCAATGTATTAACTATGCCTCTAAAAATTTGAAAGCTTGTGCATGCACCAACTATCCTATGGAGTTGCAGAAAGATTGAATGTTGTTTTATTTTGAAGCCAACTTTTTAATCCTGAAAAATCAAACTGATCCTTAAATATACACAGTATTATGAATTTGAAAAGTCTTCTTTATTTATATTTGGCACCCCAAGTTGGTGACAAGGTCCACTGATTGCCATTACCAATGAATGTGTGCCAGACACCAACAGGGAGCACAGTATTTAAAACCTGAAATACTCTCATTCTCCCTACTGTCTGGCAAAATGTTACTATAGAAAAACATTTATAACCATTAGGCTGGCAAGTCTTGATCACTGCACTGAACTATACTATTAGCATATATAATGTCAAATTTGCCTGTGCGGATGCTCATGAACAAAACATCATCTTCTCTGGCCCTCCCTCCTAAAAAAAAAAAACATTCTTCATGTTTTAATGTGAAAAGATTTGGGGCCATAATGATAAAGGCTAATTAACTGAGCACTTACTATGTACCAGACACTATGGTAAGCACTTTAAATACCAATATCAATTTATCGTCATGACAGCCTGTGATAGGTTCCATTATTATCTTCATTTTACAAATGAGAAAACTGGTGATAAACCGCTCAAGGTCTCATAGCTATTAACTACCAGAGATGAGATTTGAATTCATGATCATTTGACTCTTAAGTCCTGTGCTATATATGTTTTCCCCAAAATTATCAAATTCTAGTGAACTGGAATGAGCACTAGGTTGAAATTCAAGAGATAAAAATGTTCTCGTCTCAGCTGTGACACAAACGGGGTAGTTTTGACCATCATATTTTCCCCCACTTTGGGTTTCCGTTTCCTCTTACATAAAGAGTGGTAATTGGACTCCTATATGAATAATAAAATTGCTTCCAACACTAATATACCATGATTTAAGAGCAGCCACTTTGCACAAAAAGAGGAATAGAAAGACAATAGGAGCCATCTGGATGTGAAAATGATGAATGGCAAAAGCTGTTGGAAGGGATAGTCTCCGATTAGCATTCAGTGCCTGGGGCCCACACACCACACTGCCAGTCTCCTGCAAATTGCCCGCAGCTGCACCGACCTCGCTGTCCCTTGGACTGCAGAGCCCTTCATACATTGTTAAGGTATTTAGTCTTGGGTTTCCCTGGGAGCCCATCTAGTCCCATAAAATTAGATATCTTGTAATTTTGCCAACTTTGCTATTAGAAGTGTAGCAGATTTTTTTGTTTGAACTCAGTTATCCCTTCATTCCAGATAGAAAGGATGTCTTTGCAAATTCTTTCTTGAGTAGCTGATAGTGGAGGATTTTCACAACAGTCAAGAAATGAAAACCATCTAAAGAAACAACCATAATGATATCATGATGGAAGAAAAGCTACATTATTCTCGTAACCTACATGTCTCCTTCCCTGTTCATAGGTCATCCCTCCAAAATTCATGACCCCAATCCATAATGCTCTTCCCAAGATTTTTAGGGACTTATATTCTTATTATTACTACTTACTCTAATTTAAATATCTTTCAAAAATCCCAATCTCACTCATACTAGCCTCCTATTATTTTCTCTCTACCCTATGTGAACCCAAATGTCTCAGAAATTATGACTCCCTCAGGGCAATGTTGGCGATGACAAAGGATTTCATCACAGCATAAAGAGTAGAGCAAACAGTCCTAAATCTAATATTACAAATCCCTGTTTTTAAAATTTTCAAAACCATCTTTGCCACTGGGAATTTTTCAACAGCTATATTTTGTCTTGAAGTCCTAGCATCTCTCATCATGTTGCCTGGCCCTGTCCCCATCTCCCTGGATCCTTAATCTCTGGGGATATCCTCTCAAAAGTCATGTGCCCATAATGTCCTTATGCAAACATATTAGCTATTTCTTTTTCCCCTCCTTCCAGACCATGTCCAGAGCCTAATTCTTTATATCCAAGAAGAACTCTGGCACTGGCATGCTAATTTATAGAAAATGACTTGTAGCTTCATGGGCTATTATGACTCTTCAAGTTAATTAAAAGAGATTTGATCTAAACAAAACACACACACACACATACAAAACAACTCACTATTTCACATTGTAAAATTCCTCTTCTCCCATTTCTCTCCACTTCCAACTTTCATGTTAACTGCCCAAAATTGTTCTTCCATTTTTCACTCTTCATTTTCTGGAAAAAAAAAAATTACCCAATATTTCCAAGTTCATAGACACTCCTGCTTTCTCATCCCCCTCCTGAACTCCCTTTTGTGGTAGCATTATATATTTTTTTTCTTTTTGCATTTTCATTTTTCCAGTACCTCTCAGTTCTTTTGGAATAGCCCACCCCCCATTCCTGGTTCATTGATTGGCCTGATCAGCATAATAGGTAAAGGACAAGGAGGTAGTGTGAACAGGAAAAAATTTTCATCTTCAGATAGTGGGAAAGAAAAGGGAGCTAGGAGTACACATGCATTTTGATTTTTGGCCCCTTTTACAAATAAATTAAAAGTTTTAAATGAATGAAACAACCAAAACAAATGAATTGCAGCAGATTCATGCAGTGAAAATTGTCATGCCTAAAATTCCCAGGACTTAAAAGAGAGAACATGCCAGAAACAAATTAAAGTACTTTTTGACATAATAAAAGGCACATTGAAAAGAGGTTTAACTTGAGAACCTAAAAAAATGACAGCTGTGAATTAATTTGAATACCACAACAACTACTAAAGGAAGTCAAAAACAACTATTTACTACAAATATAAAAGAATCTTCTGAACCATATATTTGTAGCTCTAAGCAATATTCAGGCAACATAATAAAACAGAGCCCAGTATAAAGAAATCTAGTCCAACTGGGTATTGACATCAAAATGCATAGGCAAGAAAGCTCCTAAATCAGTTGAGGTTTATTGATTGCAAACAACAGAAAAGATCCTTACTCACTTAATCAAAAATAGGGCATTATTATAAAAATATGAAGGAATACACAAATGGAGATAAAGGTTCAAATCTGGCTACCTCTCCCCACTGCTAGAAATACTTAAATGAATTTCTTCTAACTATAATTAAGATTAAGACCAAGCCATCAACATTGCCTGTAAACTGTGGGTGGCCTGGCCCCTTCCTGCCTCTCCAGTTGTTTATTCCACCTCTCTCTCCTTCGGTCTCCAAGTTGCACTCACATTGGCCACCTCATGGTTCCTCATCTACCATTCTCCTCTAGCCACAGGGCCTTTGCATATGTCCTTCCCTCTTTCTAGATGCTCTTCTTTTCACACCCCTCCTTCAACAAGTTCTCATCTATTCATACTACAGGCAAAAGATCAAGCTGCATTTCCCAGGTAAGTGAGTTTGGGTTTGGATATATACATAAAAATCTAAACAAAACAACAAAACAAGATTATTAATTCCAGCAAGAAAAAAAAAGTTTGTGAAAGAAAAGAAAATAATTATTATATCCCACATGAGTAAAACATGAATAGTGTTTTACAGACCTCAATCATATTGCCGAACACTGAATTTTCTGACCAAAATTATGATTTAGCTGTATTGGGTATAAGGGGGAAGAGGACCAGGAGGGTGATTACATGTATGATGGGGAAGAGGCAGAGGGAGGGGTGAAAGAAAGCAAAATCTTTTCGTCCATAATGAAGACATAACACTAAAAGCCTATTATTTATAATTTTGAAGATAAATACCAAAAGAAATAGCTGGAAAAATTCAAAGTCTTTATTTCTGGAGGATTGCGAATGGTGCGAAATAGGAAATAGGGTCTGGAGGCAACTGCTGTCTTCAAAATAAATCTTGAGAAGTTATGTGGATCTTAAAGATAGGCATACGTATAACTTTAGTTTTTAAATGACAGTATTTTTTAAAAGCTAAAAGAAAATTAAAATAACTAAGAGAATTAAGCTTCGGATCTTGAGATAGTTTGAATGTTTGAACCCTCCATATCTCTTATTAAAATTTGATCCCCAATGTTGTACATGGGCCCAATGGGAGGTGTTTGGGTCATGGGGGCAGCTCCCTCATGAATAAATTAATGCCCTCCCTGAGATGGGGGTGAGTTCTTACTCTATTAGTTCCTGTGAGAGAGCTGGTTGTCTGGCTGTTAAAAAGAGCCTGGCACCTCCTGTGTCTTCTCTCTTGCTTCCTTTCTCACCATGTGATCTCTGTACATGCTGCACACCTTCCACCATGAGTGGAAGCAGCCTGGGTACCTAACCAGAAGCAGATGCTGGCACCATGCTTCTTGTACAGCCTAAAGAACCATGAGCCAAATAAATTTCTTTTATTTACTAATTACCTGGCCTCAGGTATTCCTTTATAAGTAACACGAAATGGACAAAAACAGACCTGTACTGTCCAATACAGTAGTCATTGGCCACATGAGGCTATGGAACATCTGCAATGTTAACCTAAATTTAAGCCTGGCCAACATAGTGAGACCCTGTCTCTACAAAAATATAAAAATTAAAACTTAGCTGGGAGTGGTGGCATGCACCTGTAGTCCTAGCTATTCAGGAGGCTGAGGTGGGAGGAGCCCATGAGCCCAGGAGTTGATTACAGTGAGCTCTGATTGTGCCACTGCACATCAGCCTGGGTGACAGAGCAAGACCCTGTCTCTAAAAAACAAAAAATAAAAAGGAAGAAATCAGGGCTGACACCGTCTAAAAGTAAAATATCCAAAATTATACATTACCTCATGTAATACAATTAGAAGTACAATGCATTTGCTTAAGAAAGAAAGGAAGCTAAATCTAATGAAGGCTCCAGAGTTCTAACTTCCCATCTACAATAAATATGGAGGCTAGAAACAAGTTAACACAACACCAGAAGAAAGCAATCAGCCATATCTAGAATGCATCGTATTCTCCAGAACAATAAGCTTGATTTATTCAATAAATAGTGTTCTTTAACAAAAATTTTAAAAGAGAGTTGTCAGCAAGATGGCAGAATAGTTTTATAGTTCTACTTCCATCCCCACACCCAGATCCAACTAGCAACTATCCACAGGAAAGAATACCTTCATGAATATTGCAGAATTCAGGAGTGAGGCTGAGACACCCTCTTCAGCTGCACAACTGAGAAAAGCCAAGTTCAAAGGTTTTCCCATGGCTGGGAATCAACTGCAAGTCAGTGATTACCCACCTGGCCCAGCCAACCCCAACTGCTGATTGGAAACTCCATTAAGCCTCAGTGATCTGCTAAAGCCTAACCTTGGCCAAGAGGCAAGCCCAAGTCCATGCATATCTGTGGATCAAAGCCTCTCTGGCTCTACCCAAGCTATGTAGCCCAGCAGCAACCCCAGAGACCTCACCTGGCCTCAGAACACAGCACCTAACATTGCCCAAATAGATTTCAAAACAATACTACTGTCCAGCCAGGAAAGACAATCTGCAACCCCACCTAATCAGAGATGACTACAGAGCCCAGCCAACAGCTCCATCTGATGGCAGAGTCCAGCCAGTGTTCTCACGAGACCATAGAGCATAGCCAGCAATATTCTTTGACCTAAGAGCACAGGAAGCAACCTAGGCCAACTAGAGAACCCAACACCAAGATCTGCCTGTCCAGGGTTGCTACCATCTAACTCATCCAGAATTCTAGGCTAGACTAAATAGTAAAAATCTATCACCACCAAAGACCACTTGCAAAGGCTGGAAGAGGTAGGTGGCTATCTTCTAAAATGTTCAGACATCAATGTAAGGACACAAAGATTATGAAAAATCAGGGAAATAGACACCACCAAAAGAAACTAATAAAGCTCCCATACTGGACCCAGAAGAAATGCCGAGCTATAAAATGACTGACAAAGAATGCGGAATAATCCTCTTAAAGAAGTTCAGGAAACTCCAAGAAAATATAGATAGAAAATTAAATGAAATTTGGAAAACTCAATGCATAAACAAAATGAGTTTGATAAAGAAATATAACAATAAAAAGTAGAAATCCTAGAGATAAAGAATATAATAACCAAATTGAAAATTTTCAGTAGAATGCTTCAACAGCATACTTGATCAAATGGAAGAAAGAATAATAGCTGAAATTTCCCAAATCTGGGGAAAGATGACAATATCCAGATACAGGAAGCTCAAAGTCACCAAACTCAGCCCAAAGAGGAGTTTACTAAGAAATATAATCAAATTATCAAAAATCAAAGACAAAGAAAAAATACTGAAGGCAGCAAGAGGTAAGAATGTACCACATTCAAAGGTGTTCCAATACATCTTTCAGCAAATTTCTCAGCAGAAACCCTGAAGGTCAGGAAAGAGCAGCATTATGTATTCAAAGTGGTGAAAGAAAACAACTGCCAACCAAGAATACTTTACCTGGAAAACCTATCCATCAGAAATGAGGGAGAAATAAAAACTTGCCCCCAAAAAAAGAAACCTAAGGGAGTTTGTCACCACTAGGCTTGTGTTACAGGAATTGCTAAAGGGAGTTCTTTAAGCTAAAAGGCTATTAATTAATAACAAAAATACACAAAAGTAAAAAATTCAATGGTATAAGTAATACACAGTCATACTCAGCATTCTCAAATACTGTAAAGGTGGTGTGTAAAGCAATTTTATCCCTTCTATGTGAGTTAAAAGACAAACCTATTAAAAACAACTATATCTATAATATATTATTAAAGGGTACAAATTACCCAAAAAAGTGTAAATTTTGACATCAAAATCATAAAACATGGGAGGGGAGAGAGTAAATCTATAGTTCTTGTATGTCATTAAAGTTAAGTTGTAATTAGCTTAAGGTAACCTGTCATAAGGATAAGATGTTTTATTTAAGCCTTATTGTAGCCACAAAGCAAAAATCTATAGTAGTTGTACAAAATATAAGAAGAAAGGATTCAAAGCATACCACCACAGAAAGCCATCAAACCACAAAGGAATCGAGCAAGAGAGGAAGAAAGAAACAAAGAACATATAAAAAAATCAGACAATAAATTATATATTTACCTGTCAATAAGTACCTTTAATGTAAATGGATTAAATTCTCTAATCAAAAGATATAGAGTGGCTGAATGGATTTTTTTTTAAAAAAGCAAGATTTAACCAAAGCATATGCTGCCTACAAGAGACTCATTTTACTATTATGGACACACATAGACTGAAAGTAAAGAGATGGAAAAAGATATTCTACACAAATGGAAACCAAAAGAGAGCAGAGGTAGCTATACTTATATCAGACAAAACAGACTTTAAGTCAAAAACTATAAAAAGAGAAAAACAAGGTCATTATATAATTATAAAAGGGTTCATTCATCAAAAGGACATTATAATTATAAATATGAATGTACTCAATATCAGAGAACCTAAATACATAAAGCAATTATTATATGATATGAGTGGACAGATAGACTGAATTACTATAATAGTAGGGGACCTCAATATTCTACTTTCAACAATGGACAGATCATCTAGAAATGGTGTTGTTCTGCCCAACAATGGACAGAAAAGCAAAAAGAAAACATGGGATTTGAATTGCACTTTGAACCAAATGGACCTAACAGACATATACAAAACATTCCACCCAACATTAACAGAATATACATTCTTCTCAATTGGACACAGACCATTCTCCAGGATAGAAACAAAACAAATCTTAATAATTTTAAGAGGACCAAAATAATATCAAGTATCTTTGGACTACAATGGAAAGAAATTAGAAATCAATAACAGAAGAAATCTTTTAAAAAATTACACAAGTATATGGAAATTAAACAACATGCTACTAAACAACAAATGGATCACAGAAGAAATAAAAAATGAAATAAAAAAATACCACGAGACAAGTGAAAACAAAAATACAACATACCAAAACTTACCGGATGCAGCAAAAGCAGTTCTAAGAGAGAAATTTATAACAATAAATGCCTTTATCAAAAAATAAAAAGACTTCAAACAAACAATTGATTATTACACCTCAAAGAACTAGAACAAGAAGAACAAACAGCCCAAAATTAGCAGAAGGAGGAAAATAAAGATTAGAGCAAAAATAAATAAAATTGAGACTAGAAAAAATAATCAACAAAATTAAGAATTTGATTGATTTAAAAGATAAACAAAATTGACAAACCTTTAGCTAAACTAACTAGAAAAAAAAGAGAGAAGACTCAAACAAATAAGGTCAGAAATTAAAGAGGAGACATTATAATTAATACCACAGAAATATAAAGGATCACAAGAAACTACTATGAACAATTATATGTCTACAATTTGGATAATCTACAAAAAATGGATAAATTTCTAGACACATAGAAATTACCAAGGCTGAATCATGAAAAAATAAAAAATCCGAACAGACCATTAACAAGGAGATTGAATCAGTAATAAAAAGTCTCCCATTAAAAAAAAAGCGCTCAGGACTAGACAGCTTCACTGTTGAATTCCACCAGACTTTTAAAGAGCTACCAATTTTTCTCAAACTCTTCCAAAAAGCACAAATGGAGGGAACACTTCCAAAATCATTTTATGAGTTCAGGATTATCTTGATACCAAAGCAGGACACAGACACTACAAGAAAAGATAATTACAGGCCAATATCCCTGATGAACATAAATGCAAAAATCCTCCTCAAAATGTTGGCATACTGAATTCAACAATAAATCAAAAGAATCATTCACCATGATCAAGTAAAATTTATCCCTTGGATGCAAGGATAGGTCAACATATACAAATCATTATAAAATGAAGGATAAAAATCATATGATCACTTTTATAGATGCAGAAAAAGAATTTGACAAAATTTAACACCCTTTCATGATAAAAACTCTCAATAGAGTAGGTATGGAGAGAATATACCTGAACATATTGAAGGCCAAATATGGCAAACCCCTAGCTAAATCATTTTGAACAATGAATAGTTGAAAGTTTTTTCTCTAAGATCAGGGACAAGACAAGGATGCCCACTCTCATCACTTCTTTTTAACATAGTACTAGAGGTCTTAGCCAGAGCAATTAGGCAAGAGAAAGAAATAAAAGGCATCCTAATAGGAAAGGATGAAGTGACATAATCTTAATTTGCTAATTACATGATTTTATATATAGAAAACCCTAAGTTTTCCACCAAAAAACTACTAGAATAAACCAATTCAATACAATTGTAGGATACAAAATAAACATACAAAAATAGTAATGTTTTATATACTAATAATGAACTATCTGAAAAGGAAATTAAGAAAACAATCCCATTTATAATAGCAACCAAAAAAATTAAATACTTTAGTGTTAGTTTAACAAGGACATAAAAGACCTGTATCCTAAAAACTATAAAACATTGATGAAATAAATTGAATAAAACACAAATAAGTGGAAAGATACTCTGCATTCACGGTTTGGAAGAATTAATATTGTAAAAATGTCCATACTACCCAAAGTAATCT
>NW_012134081.1:1340364-1340774 GCF_000956105.1 Propithecus coquereli
CAAGGGAATTGAAATCAATATGCCAAAGAGATATCTGCACTTCTGTGTTTATTGCAGCATTACTCACAGTAGCCAATGTATGGAATTAACCTAAGTGTCCATCAACAAATGAATGGAGACAAAATATCTTGTATATATACACAGTGGAATACTATTCAGCCTTTAAAAAGAAGAAAATCCTGTTATTTGCAACCATGTGGATGAATCTGGAGGACATTATGCCAAGTGAAATAAGCCAGGCACAGAAAATAAATACCGTGTGATCTCACTTACATGTGGAATCTAAAAAAGCTGAACTAGTAGAAGCGTAGAATGATGCTGATCAGAAGTTGGGCAGGGGGCGCAGGCTGGGAGGGAGGGAATGGTGATTTGTTGATCAAAAAGTACAAAGTTTCAGAGAGAGAGAGAAG
>NW_012134081.1:1341079-1342615 GCF_000956105.1 Propithecus coquereli
ACTCTGTCTCAAAAAAAAAAATGTTTTTGAAGAAATCAAGGAAATTAAATATGGACTGGGTATTAAATAATGTTAATAAATTGTTAATTTTGTAGTATAATAATTGTATTATTGTGTTTTTTAAATGTCCTTATATGTCAGGGACACATAATAAACTAGTAACATAAGTTACATGATATGATATTTGGGATGTTTTAAAAATATTACATATATTAATATCAGCAAAATCACCAGCACCACCAGCAATAGTAGCAGTCATAGTAGTATAGAAATGGGAATAAAATAAGGCTAACAAAAGTTTATAATGTGGAAACTGTAGGATAGATACATTAGGGTTTATTATCCTTTCCTCTCCACTTCTGTATATGTTTGAAAATTTCCATAATAAAAATAATTTAAGCCCCAACTAATTTGGAAGCAAGTCTCATGAGTGAGGTAGTGATTAAAATGTGTTATTCTATTTTGGTCAAAAACTGGCTCTCCCATAATAAGCAGTTTTCTCATGTGCTTCTGAAGGCAATTTTAAAAGAGGAGAACTGGCTTTGAATTATCATTCTGGGTGATCTTGGGCAATTACGTCTCCGTATATCTCGTTTTCCATATCAGTCAACAAGGAAGTTGAATTATTTGATCACCATGGTCTTTTCCAGCACGTTTCTGTAGCTATTTTACTCAATGACAGAATGATTTGGTAAAGGAATAGCTTTTTAATGTCACAGTGATCTTTGGAATGTATAAATATTCTTTTTTAAAATAACTTTAAAAAACAACTTCATTACCTATAATGACTGTATTTAATATTTGACCACAGTGATTATACAAGGTCAGGAATGTTCAAAAGCAATCAATTCTATGAACAATAGCTTGTGAGGAAACTGCTTTAATTTATTCTTTTCTAATCAGAATGGACCCATAATACCTGTTACCTGCTAAAAGCAATTCAATCCTGATTGTCTACATGGTTTAGGTCACCAGATTATAGCTTAATTTACTACAATGAATAAACTGGCTGACCTATCATATCTCAAAGATTCTTCAAACCAGGAATCTGGTACTCCATAGATTAAAAGAAGAAATTGGAAGCTTTTCTACTCTTCAAACATTTGTACCAATGATGTGTAGTTAACTTTGTAGATAGTATATTTGATAGCCAATTGTAGCCTTTACATCCTGCTTTCCATACACACAGAGATGAAGTGAGGCCAGCTGGATGATTTAGTGTTGGGTTTGGTTTTTCGATCTTGTGTTTACTTTTTCATGCTCACTCCACTATTTTTCCCTCAACTCCATTTTATACTTCATCAGTTCCTAGAAACTTTTCCAATTTAGGGTCAAACCAATCACTTATTAAGAGTAATGTTTCTATACCCTTTCTCTTGATAATTTTATTTAATTCAATTGCAAAGTTACCACTGATGTGATTTGATTCTTAAACTATTTTTTATAAGGCAGAGATATTTTTAATATACAATGTTGTCCCTCTTCACTTAAGCTGATTTTAAAAGTACAAGTCACTGTTTTTTTTTTTTTTTTTTT
>NW_012134081.1:1354670-1356256 GCF_000956105.1 Propithecus coquereli
GAGAAGATAACAGAAAAAGGCTGGGTTTTTCTTCTAACCTGATAAGCAAATTGGCCCTAGCTTCATTGTCTCACCTAATTTTCCTTTTCAGTTCTACTCGGGTTTCTATTTCTTCTTATACAAGTGGTGGGGGTTGGGTTGAGCGAAGATAGTATTGATAATGCAAAAGTAACAATCTCAACTATCTGTTAGAGGATATATGTCAGGTAGGGTTGAGATCCAGTATCTGCCTAGAAGACTAAGGTCTCTCAACTTTTCTGTTTCATATGTATTAGCATCCCATCAAGCTTATAAAGGAAACAGAGCTTTAGTGGGGAGTTCTAAATCTGATATCCCTGACCCTCTGACTCCAACCAGTTTTTTTTTTATAGGCCAGGAACTATATGGTCCCTAGCTACCTGTTTGTTGATAAATCTGAGCATGACATTCAATTGTTTCTCTAGTAGGTAGCAAGAAAGCAGTAAGGGCTGTCATCAACTGGCTCTCAGCCTGGAAAGTCTGGGATTTGTTGCCATTCCAACCTCAGCTGGAGTCACAAGCAGACATGGATGTAAATGGCGTTTGGAATTATTCAATCATCACTCAAGAAGCAAGGGTTCTAGGAGGAGCACTTGATCCTTTTCTTGTCTCCATTATCATTTTGTTAAGAAAAAAAAAAAATAGCCCTTTACCCAATTGCAGAAGCCCACTCAAAAATGCAAAGAGTATGGCATATTCACCAACCTGAGCATTCAAATTGACAAATGCCAACTTGTGTAGATAGTAGGCCTTTGAAAAGGCTTTGAGGTGCATATGTTTCAAGCAGAAATAAAACTTCAAAACTTCAAGGAATCTCTTCAATTTCAGCCCCTCATACCCTCCCCACCTGCCCAATCCATCCAGCTGACAGTCTTTTCACTTCAGGTTTCATTATTGTCTCTCCGTATGCCCCACCCCCCCTGAGATTTGACCCTCTTGATTAATAAGAAATGACGTTTAATCGAGAGGCTGCTTCAGGTTCTATGTTAAGAAGGATTCTGAGGACTTAGTGGGAAAGGGTACCACAACAATTAGCAAAATCTACCAGAGTCACTGGCGAGTGAAATGGAAAAACACCCGCTGTATATTTGCTAACCCTCCTCTGTATTATTATGTTCCATGCTTTGGTTTAATTATTTCCTCAAATACATACACGTGCACGAACACGTGCACACGCACACACACACATGCACACTTCATTTTAAAACAGTTTTTTTAGTTACATATTCTTATATCTGACAGTTGCCATGTTATCAAGGCAATTTTATCCATGTGGTAACCACCTGGTGTTCCAAGCTCAGACATCTGAACGGGGAGTTGCAAATTTAACTTGTAAAACAATAATAGTAACCTGACAAATTATAAACATTAACACATATGTTTATTAACCATATTGCCTCAAAAGATCCTGAATCATGCCAAATGAATCATTCTGATGAACCAGAACAGGAAAGAGATAAGGTCTACAGCAGGTGAGTAGGGCCTAGGAGGCCAAGCCTAGTGGAATGGAGAGTCTTTGAAACATCAGGGTTAGGAACATGGAGGAGATTCTGAAAAAAAGGAAGGAA
>NW_012134081.1:1356306-1357535 GCF_000956105.1 Propithecus coquereli
TCAGAGTTCACAAGGACAATGATGTCTCAGCTGGTATTAAAAGATAATTAGAATAAAGAACCTCAGACCATGTAAAGCATAAGCTTACAGAACTTCCCTCTTTCACAGGGCTTTTGACAGATCAGTATCTGGTCTGAACTCCCCACAAATTACGGAGAGAAACATGAATGAACTGAGAAGTGAAATCCCAGCTGGTTATGGGAAAGAAGAGTAACCACATTAAAAATATTAGCTTCAATTCTAAAAATAAGATTATGAAAAATACATTATTTCACAATACCTTTCAAATATTGCTGCCTGTGGAAATGTTCCTTGCCAGCATGAGACCCTGAACTTTTAACATACATATTATTGCTTTTGCTTTTTATGGGCTACATTAGAAAAAAGACTATTTCTGTTGCAACTGACAGAATGCCAATTAAAACCAGCTGAAGCAACGGGAGAACTTTATTGACTCAAGAAACGTAAAAGTTCAGACATGAAACTGACCTTCTCCAATAATCCAAATGATATTCTCATATTTTCTCTCTCTCTCTCTCTCTCCCCCCACTTCCCTCCTTGTGTTTTCTGTGTGTTGTCTCATTCTTTCCCATCATGCAGAGGTTCCTGCCCTATGATGTTGAGCTAGCCATGACTTCAGACAAGACAAAGTCATCCTGGCTTAGTAAACCCAGAGAAAAGTGAGTTCATTTCCCCTAGCCCCTCCTTACTAGTATTTAAATCTCAGGGAAGGTCTCTGATTGGCTAACTCGTTCACATCTCTACCCTTAGTCCAATCATTGTCATCAATTGATAGGATAATATGATTGGTCAGTGCCCAAAAAAGTGAGTTAATACAATCTGCATCCCCAACAGAAACACTTGCTATGAAGGAATAACACGGTTCCTAGTAAAGACAGGGGAACAGTGCTATAAATCAGAAGCAGGGCAAAAGTGCTGCAGGGCTGATTAAAAAAAAATATATATATATATTCAGCACATGGATATAATGACTGACTTTGCAGAATTACAATTGGAACAATGAACTCTCACACTTTGAAGGGATACATAACCATTTGTTCCTCATGCCCTCTTTCCTCATTCTACCTCAATCTAGGCTAACTGACTCTAGACTTAAGAAATCATAATCCTAGAGGACTTAAACAACTTTCATATCACAGTGAAGGTCAATGAATAGACCTTGCAACACTTCTGCATTCACGACATGTGCAGCAAAGGCAAAATACTCA
>NW_012134081.1:1357585-1358959 GCF_000956105.1 Propithecus coquereli
TGAGAAAGAAATTGTTCGTACTAGGGGATCTTGAAAAATGCTGAACGACAACATCTGAAGTTTTTACACAGACCTCCAAATGCTGCAATCATTTTGATGCAGAGGGTGTCCCAGTGAAGGGAGGAAAGCCCCTGAACTTGCCAAATGGGTTCTTGGCTTCACACAGGAAAGAATTCAAGAGCGAGCCAAATGGTGACAGAAAGTTTATTGAGAGAAAGACAGACAATAGATCCTACTCCACAGACAGAGTAGAGGTCCTTTTCCAAGCAAGAGGGGGACCCCTTATGGGGCAATGGTAACATTTTTAAATGTTCAAACACCCAGTTAGAAAATAGCCCTACATGGTTTTGAGGTCAGGCGGTAAAGGTTAATCATAAACTGCTGTCACAGAAAGGTAAGCACAAACTATTTGTAGAGCATCTGGCTCAGTAATTCATTCATCTTCAGGTGGTCCCAGGGCAGCGACTTGTTGGTGACTTCCTCGTTCAGGGCGGTTAGGGTCTGGTGTGGGTCAAAATGGCAACTCTCAGGTTCTCACGACCTTTCTTTTATGCCTTATCCCTACATTATTCCACTGTAAGCACTTAGTCAATTTTTTTCTAAGAAAGAAAGTAAAGATAATAAAGACCTGTTACCTAATTCCTGGCTGAGACTGAGTCACTGTGTAAACAAACTTCAGCTACCAGCCTGCTTTCTTAAGGATGAATCAATTGCTTTGAACTTTGAATGTAGTGAGTTCTTCCAGATTTCGTCCTGCAGAATAGAACCACTAATCATTGTTCTGTGGAGAAATGAATATAAGTCAATGTCTTCTGGGTTTTCTAGCTATCTTCTATTTTGGAATTTGAATTTGCACAACAAGCCTGCATAAATGAGCAACGAAGAGAGGAGAGTTGGTACAATGTCATGAAGGCACAAGAGACAAGGAACTCGGAGACCTGGATTCCTTCCATAGCCAAAATCAAACAAAATTCCAAAGGCCATGGAAAAAGAAAACTTACCAACATATTCACAATAAAATGCAACAGAGTAATTTCATAACTTATTCTTCCTTCTTTTTCAATAAGACTCTGCTCTCAGGAAAAAACTGGGGCATTACCATTCCACTGCCCCCTGGATCACTTAGTAACCAGCCTTGGGCAAAGCATTTAAGCTTTATGAACCGCAGTCCGGTCCTCCAACTTGTAAAATAAGATTATGCTAATATTACCTACTGTTAATATGAGAATTAAATGTGATGATATATCTAAAGCATTTAGCAATACGCCTGGGATACACTAATAATTCAAAAAAATGACAGCTATTATTTTGATTATGATGTATGGCAATGACAATGTTGCTGGAAAATAGTTTGAAGATTATTCAAGTCAGCTT
>NW_012134081.1:1359009-1361727 GCF_000956105.1 Propithecus coquereli
AAAATAATCACATTCAGATTTAGAACTTTTAGAGAGTTAGGCCATCATCTTTTGTTTAAGCCCTTTCAAGGTAAAATTCTTTATTCAGTTGAGGAAATGCAAAGTCTAATGAATTTGAAACAAAATATTGCTTTTGAATTCCTTCATAAATTTCGTATCAGGCTATTTACCCCACGGGATAATTCTGCATTGAAATGTGTGAACTTTCCTTGACATAAACTTCCAAATACAAGTTATCATTGTTTGCAAAAGCCCTTGAGGACACAATTTGAAATTTTTATACGCTTTAATTGCTAAGCCAGAAAAATATATATCCCAACCTACAGCAGGCCACCACCTTGCCTACTTTCCAGTAGCACCATTCCAGTCCACGTGAATAACGCCTCTGGGGCTGTACTGTCTGGCTGTGTGCAGCAGCCTGTACTTCAGGCAACTGCTATGCTCAATTTCATTAAAATGGTCTACCAAGAGTAAACACTCAATAACTACTTATTACTTAACTAGTATTTTCCATAGCAGCAGATTTAGTTGAATAATGGTAGAATATTAGAAGACTCAGATGCCAGAATTTCTTAGTAATAAAGTACAAAGTGAGTGGATATTTGGCAATGTTCGCACTCATTTGTTAGGGAGAAATTGCCACACCGGATTTGTAATTCAAATCCACAGTGGGATAGTAGGCACTGACCACGTAAATACAATGAATACCAAAATTCTGTTTTGCTTTTGGAAAGCGACCTAATAACCATTACAGTGCCCAGCACAATGTAAAGCTTTCTACAAGTGCCTTGCTTTTAACAAAATATTATCACAGACATCTTAATCTTTTCTTTTCCTTTTCAACAACGGTATGAGGTGGTATTATTACTAACATTGTTATTAATATTATGATTATACATTGGAAGAAACTGATATTTGAAGAAATTAAAAAGCTTGGCCAGGTAACAGCAAGTGGAAGCACCAACACCGAAATCCATGCCTTCTAACTCCGAGACTAGAGCTCGTTCCAACACAAAAGGTCAAGTTCTATTTGAGCCTTTATTTAATTCCTACAACCTACTTTCTAGTCACTTGCAAGTAACAGCACAATAAAAAGAGAACTGGGCTACTGGAAATAATTGAGATAAAGAAAAAAACCAAAAATAAACATATGCAAGTCATTATTTTTCTCACTGATTTGAAAGTTTGTAAAATTAATGGCATGTCACAAGGAGCCTAAAAGTTGGCTTTTTGCATTAAGAATCTTTTTCCCCATCAGTGATTGACAACATTTGGGAATAGAGTAGTAGAACTGGAAGCATTCTTTAGAGCCCAAACTTATTCCAAAAGCTGGGTTCTCACCTCCTAGGCCCCCTTGAACCTCCCTACCCTTCACCTGCTAAGCTCTCCTCGACCTCAATTCCCTCACTGTGCTTTCTTTCCCTGGCCACAGCCTGCCCTAAGGACAGCCTGTAGTGAGTGGGGACTCAGAGACCAGTTGGGTGGAATAAGGCATAGAACATTGGCCTGAGGTTCCTGCAGGTGGTGTTTGGGAAGAGAGGTAGCTGAGGGAAAGCACAGAGTGCTTTAACATGCAGCAGGCAATAGCCCTGCTTCCCAGTTCCTCTTTCCTAAGCCCCTACCAGCAACCCTTCAACTTAGCACCCTCTTGAGTCTCAGATTCCCCTTACTCTATATTTATCCCCTCCATCCCTGGACCCAAACTTCCTTTCCAGAAGAATTGCCAGAAAGCCCAGCTCTGTCAACCTCTCCCCTGTTCCTACAGACTCTTGCCCTCTATTTTTCTGGCTCCCCCTCTCACCAATGAGAACCACTTCCCTCTGCCCTAGACTACACTTTATTCTCTCCTGGCCAATGTTTTCACCACCCTTCACACCTGACTTCCATTCCTCATATATTTACCTCAGTTAAAAGAGAAAGGGGGGGCTTTTTTCAAAAATGTTAGCTCAGTAATAAACCTATATTATATCAGATCTATAATGATGGAATATGACCCCAAAAATGAAGGATACACATATAACTGAAGTTGAGAATCATTGAACTAATCCGACTCTTCTTTGGAAATAAGAAAACTGAAATCAATGATGTTACATGAATTGCTCAAAGTCAAAAATTTGACTAGCACCAGAGCCTGAACTAGCCTTAACATTTTTTGCAACATGTCCCTGAAAGCAGAGACATATTCAGATTACCTATTGGTTATTCCTATTATCATGAGGCCCAATTTTCCACTCATTTGGATATAGTTTAAAGTTTCTTTGTTTTTAACAAAGAAACTTCATAGCCTTTTCTCTTGCCCCATTTTCTACCACAGCCTCAAATTATAGGAAAAAAAATGTTTGTTAAGATTAGGGGAAAGAGATGTGGCTAGCAAAATATTATCCCATGGTAGGCCCTATTAGTGTCTTTTGAGCTTATTAGAATAAACACACACACACATAAACACATTCATACGCATATACATGACTCATAGAAGTACACAGGTGATAGATTTAAGTAAGAAATGAAAACTGCATGTGTTTTAGTTCATTTTTAATTATTTTTTGAGACAGGGTCTCACTCTGTCACCCAGGCTGGAATGCAGTGTCACAATCACAGCTCACTGCAACTTTGAACTCCTGGGCTCAAGTGATCCTTCCACCTCAGCCTCCCAAAGTGCTGAGATTACAGGGATGAGCCACCACTCCCAGCCATTTTTTCTTTTGTTTAAGGATTCAA
>NW_012134081.1:1363024-1364609 GCF_000956105.1 Propithecus coquereli
TAGAAGAGTTCTTCCAAGATTTTCCTCTAGCATTTTTATGGTTTCATGCCTTACATTTAAGTCCTTTAGCCATCCTGAATTAATTTTTTTGAGTGGTGAGAGATATGGATCCTGTTTCATTTTCTGCCTGTGGCTATCCAGTTCTCCCAGCACCATTTATTAAATAGGGCTTCTTTTCCCCATTGGATATTGTTGTTGCTTTGTCAAAGATCAGTTGACTATATATAGATGTTTTTATATCTGGGTTCTCTGTTCTCTTCTATTGATCTATGTCTCTATTTTTATACCAATACCATGATGTTTTGGTTACTATAGCCTTGTAGTATGATTTGACATCTGGTAATGTGATACTTCCAGATTTGTTCCTTTTACTTCAGATTGCTTTGGGCTCTTTTCTGGCTCCAAATGAAGTATACCATTATTTTTTCTAGATCCACGAAATACGATGTTGGTATTTTGATGGGGTTTGCATTGTATCTGTAAATCACTTTGGGTAACATGGACATTTTAACAATGTTGAGTCTACTGATCCATAAATATGATATGTTTTCCACTTGTTTGTGTCATCTGTACTTTCTTTCCTCAGTATTTTGTAGTTCTCTTTGTGGAGATCTTTTACTTCCTTGGTTAAGTATATTCCTGGGTATTTCATTTCCTTTGTGGCTATTGTGAATGGCACTTTTTCTTTGGAATTACACCTGATCTATGATTGTTTATTTTTTCTTTTTCATCTAAAACTTTTCCTTCCTTCTGAGATGATCTGGCAGCTGGCGTCTCTGGTCAGCCATCTTGTCCATTTTGATGCTTCTGGGATGTTCCAATGTCTTCCCTACAGATCTCCCAGTACCTGCAGGTCACAGGGCAACAGAGGCTGCAGCTGAGAAACCGAGGGCCTCCTAGAGATGGAATATTGGAGATAGATTTAAAAGAAGCCTGTATTAAAATAAGCTGAGCAATAAGTAAAGAAAGTTTGAAAATATACGACAATGCACAGGCAAATATTGTATGATCTCACTTAGAAACAGAGGGTAGAATTGTGGTTACCAGTGTTTGGGGGAAAGGGGAAGTGATGGGGAATGAGAAGATGTTGATCAAAAAGTAGAAAGTTTCAATTAGACTGGAGGAACAAGTTTTAGTGAGCTCTTGCACTCTATGTTGACCATAATTAATAATAAATTATTGTATATCTCAAAATTGCCAAAAGAATAGATTCTTAACATTTTCACCACAAAAAGATGTTAAGTAGATGAGGTGATAGATATGTTAATTAGCTTTATTGAATTTCCCTATTAATATAATGTATACATAGATCAAAACATCACATTGTATCCCCTAAATACACAGTTATTATTCATCAACTAAAAATTAAAAATGAAATAAAATAAAAATGATTTCTAACTCCAAAAAAAGAAAATATATGCTAATAATATTTTGTATATGTGAAGCATATGGACACAAGAATTAAAAAAATTAAAACATGGCCGGGCACGGTGGCTCATGCCTGTAATCCTAGCACTCTGGGAGGCCGAGGCAGATGGATTGTTTGAGCTCTGGAGTTCGAGACCAGCCTGAGCAAGAGCAAGAC
>NW_012134081.1:1365849-1367610 GCF_000956105.1 Propithecus coquereli
CTTTTCTAGAGGTGACACAGCAGACGGAATCTAAGATCTTAAGAACATGAGACAGAAAATAATTGTGGGTCTTTAGGCAACTGCTCAGCTTCCTGGTGTGGCTCTAGTCTATATATTTAAAAATCTAATCATCTGTGCCTTAAAAAAAAAGAATTTTTTTTCTGTTTGTTTATTTGTTTATGTAGGCAAAATTAATTTGAAATATATATTATCAACATACATAAAGCTGTACTGTATTTATCAGTTGATTTATCGAATTAATCGGTACTAAGGAAATAATAACATTTTCTGTTGTTGCAAGCAAGGACTACGTCTTAAACTTCTTTGTATCTCTAAAAGTGCTTAGTAAAATGCCTCCTAATACACATTTGTAAAAGAAATAATGGAGAGTTGTCTAATTTTTTTTTCTTGTTCCCCTGACTTCTTCCTCGTCGTGCCATTCACCAAAGACAGAGCTGCTCTTTCCCATCTCTGAGCCTCTGCACCTGCCGTCCCCCTCCCTGGAAGCCTCTTGCCCCTCTCTTCAATCGGACAGCTTATTCCCATCCTTCAGGTTTTGGCTTAATAGCCACTTTCTCACCAAGGGCCTCCTGGATCATCCTGTGTGAACCCCAGCTCCTCGCTGTCTTACACCCCTCGTGGCCTCTTTAACTGTGCTCACCACAATCTGAATGACCAGGGTGTGCGCCACACAAGCTATTTGAGAAAAGGGAACAGAACTAACTCGTTCACGGCTACATGCCAAGCATTGTGCCAGCAACTTAAAAAGGCTCATCAAATATTCATTGGAATAGTGAGCAAAAGAAGGCAAAGCAGAGACCCAGAATGAATGTTCTATCTAGTATTAGGAGTATAGGAGCTGACTCCTACTCATACTATGTTAGGATTAGAAAATATGGACTCAGTGCACTTGATTGTATTTCTTCATTATTTAAAAAATTAATCAACTAATGAAATTCATTCCAGGGTGCAAGTTCGGCACATTGGTGGGTTCCAAAGGCTTCACTCCCCAACCTGAGGATTTGGCTTGATCCCAGGCAATGATTAAAGCCTCTAAAATTAAGATAGGTTATTACATTGGGGATTTTTGTGTTTCTTTTGAAAATTGAACCCCACCTTCTATTCAAGAAATCAGCACTTATACTTCAGTTTTTTTCCGGTTTGGTTACAGAGAAAGAGCAGGTCGATTCTCAGGACAATGATTAAAATGCATTTTCCTCCATCTACTAATCTTTCTATATAAGTGGATCAGAGCTGACAGACCATTACAGCAGAACAGTACCCAGCTGACAATATTGACTGAAAAGCAACTACCTTGCTTATTTTCTGTTGACTTAATGATGGCACAGGCGCAAATGGCACTTGCTATCTTAGCTTTTAGTCTACAGTCTTGTCATGGTGCTTAACCACTACCATATTGGTCATGTAGAGAAAGCTATCCAGCTAAAAATAAAAGCCTGCCCAGGGACATTTCGAAATTATCACAATGCCAAAATCACTCCTACATCTGGAGTTTTCTCCCTTTCATCATATCAATCACAAGAAAATGCACTCTGGATCCCTTATTAAAAATAATTTTTGCTGTAAAAACATCCTTAAACATTTTATAAATTTTGTTTGTTAAATTATTTGACTCCTTGTGATATATTTAATTTATACAAGCAATCATCCCATATAATAGGAATTCTTATGAGGTGAGAAAATTAATCTTAAGAAAAAGATTTTAAATTGAATAAAATTTTTATGACTAATACATTTAAA
>NW_012134081.1:1367660-1369163 GCF_000956105.1 Propithecus coquereli
CAACAAAAATAATGTGAAAAGTGGACAAATTTCCACTCCTGCACAGCAGACTTTATTTCTAAACATCTCATTCCCTCCCAAAAACTGCAGTGCAGATTTTGCAAACACGATGGGTTACGTAAGTAGGATTATGTGCTCTTCATACAAATTCTGAAGCCAGCTGTCCATCCAGTTCTATTTCCCAAACAGGAAAAAGCATTACAACCCAGTTTCGACACAATGCTGGATAGATATTGATAAATTCTGAGTCTCTCCTTTCAGGTTAGGAAGAGGAAAATATATTTAAAAAGCTTGTTCAGCTAGACTCTCTTAATGAAGGCGATGGCATTTAGGTTTACATGATTATGGTTTTATAATTGTGTATTCAGTGTGTATATCAGGAACCCGTACAATATATTTAAGTGTCACGGGTTTGTTTTCCCAAAAAGTCCACATGTTGACGTTCTAACCCCCCATACTACAGAAGGTGACCTTATTCAGAGATGGGGCCTTTACAGAGGTAATCAGGTTAAAATGAGGTCATTTGGGTGGGCTCTAATCTGACCGATGTCCTTAAAAAGCGGGGAAAATTTGGGAAACAGACACAAACACAAGGGGAGAATGCCGTATGAAGATGAAGGCAGAGAGCAAGGTGATGATTCTACAAGCCAAGGAACACCAAGAAATTGCTAACAAACCACCAGCAGCTAGGCAAGAGCCCCTCTCACAGGCCGACAACTTGGTCTTGGATTTCTAACCTCCAGAACTGTGAAACAATAAATTTCCGTTGTAGAAGCCACTCAGTTTGTGGCAGAAACATCATGTCAGAAACAAAAGAGGGAACACATTATCTCTGATAACAACTCTAATCTTTTATTATTGCCTTTACTCTAACAAAGAGTTTAGTCGATTCTTTTCAAACCAAATAAAAATCAGAAACTGAAGTAACTGCCTTCATAACACAGACCCAAAATTCCATTATGTTTTATTCAGTAAAATCGGATTCCTTCCTGATTCCTAAATTATCCAGATAACAGTCTCAACCCTCAAGCTTGGCTGGTCATTGTGAAATAAATCTGATTTCAAGTAAAGGGGTTTAGATCACCTTTGACCAAAAAGACTTAACTCCTCCATTTGTCTTTGTTCATTGGCCCAGAGAGAAGATAACAGAAAAAGGCTGGGTTTTTCTTCTAACCTGATAAGCAAATTGGCCCTAGCTTCATTGTCTCACCTAATTTTCCTTTTCAGTTCTACTCGGGTTTCTATTTCTTCTTATACAAGTGGTGGAGGTTGGGATGAGCGAAGATAGTATTGATAATGCGAAAGTAACAATCTCAACTATTTGTTAGAGGATATATGTCAGGTAGGGTTGAGATACAGTATCTGCCTAGAAGACTAAGGTCTCTCAACTTTTCTGTTTCATATGTATTAGCATCCCATCAAGCTTAAAAGTGAAACAGAGCTTTAGTGGGGAGTTCTAAATCTGATATCCCTGACCCTCTGACTCCAACCAGTTTTTTTTTT
>NW_012134081.1:1371183-1372755 GCF_000956105.1 Propithecus coquereli
GAATTATTTACTAAATCTTTTCTTTATATGGGTAATGATTTCATTTAATTTTTCTTCTCTAAGAAGCCTAACATCCTTATAGTATCTATCATTCAAACAACTATTTCTCCCAACAAAAAGCTGCATCTAAATGATGCCAAGAGAGTGGTTGATTTAGAAAAAAATCAGATAGGGAAAAAGGCAACCAAATATTGCTTTATTGGTAAGACAGACTAATACCATTCATGGTTTACACGTTGTGGTTTCATCAACCTACCTGATAGACTCAATCCAGACACAGTAGAAATTCTCTTACCAGACTCAGTAGATTCATCAAAATTCTTTAACTCTTCTCTAAAACATACTGACTGGTAGCCAGGGCAAGCTGAATGTCTGAGGCTTGTATGTTACCTTCTAGAATGCCCACACACTTCTGCTGGCTTCAGATGAATTGTATGCTTACTAAGATTGTATTTGTAATTAGACAGTACAATTAAATGTATATGGCAAAGAAAAATGAGTGCAAACGGGGGAAAGTTGACATTTCTATGAGAACTAACTTGAGTGCTTTAGGAAAAAGTCAATAAAAGCAATATAAGGCAAGAATATAAGGAAATGACTCAGGCAAGGAATCTATCTTCCTGGGTTTACACAGAAGTAGAGGATTTTCGATATGAACACAACTTTAATACAAAGTAAAACGTGATGCGTGCCATAAGAAAATCACACCTAAATTTTTATGCACTTCGGAGCAAAATCCTTCTCCCCTACATAGCATAGTCTTCTCTGTAGATTCTTCATCCAGGCTTCTTATATGTTGTGAAAAATTCTCATCATAAATTTATGAGCTGCAATATCTAAAATGTTTCCTTTGTGGCAGTTGAACATGGGAAAGGTGGATACACAAGATTCCCTGTGGGGATGAGGTTGGGTCCTTGGATTTCAGCGAAGACAGGAAATATGTACTGTTGAGGTTCCTTCTGGATGCTCCCTCAGCTCTCTGCAGAACAAGATGAAGTAAATGCACTCTTAAAGAGGATGGCATGAATTAAAGTTCTGAAAAAGAGAATAATTAGAAGAGACTTGCTTTCTAGGATGCTTAAATACACTAGTAGAGATTACAAAACATGGGAGATATACGAAGCTTGTTTCTTCATGTTTCTTCATGATTAGATTCAGATTATGATTTTTTGGGGGGAGCACTACTATCACAGTAGTGATGTTGTGTCTACCTTTGTGAATTAGCACCTGATACTCATTTGTCCTGTTACAATTAATGTTAATTTTATTCGCTCAGTTAATGTGCTCTTTGACAGATTTTATACTGTAGAGATAATTGTGTTTCTCTACTGTTAATAAGTACCTTGGGAAGATTTACCAACTGATGTGCATAAACCATCACATTTAATGTGGAAGTTCCCCATTCTTGGATTCACTTTTTTATAGCTTGCTTTGGAGAATGAAGGCTCTCGTTTTGTTTATTGGTTCAATAAACTAGGATAAACCCAGCCTCTACCACTTACTGGAAGTTTGACAAAATATTCTCATGGACCAGAAGCATTGGCATCCCTGATGAGATTGTTAGAAATTCAG
>NW_012134081.1:1372805-1374296 GCF_000956105.1 Propithecus coquereli
AAGAACAGAGAATATACTTTTTCACTTGTGAAAAATCTGCATTATCTTCTTGAAGCTTTCTTTTGTGATCTTTATTAAGCACAAGCAAGGGAAGCACAAAAGATTCACCAGACTTGAATGAAGCTCCTCATTTATTTTCTTATATAGTAGAATCTCTCTGTCACTCTCTCTCACACATACATGCATGCACACAAAATGACCTTTATTTTACCTCACAATTGCATGCAAATCTCAGCTACTTATAGGCTTTTAGGACTCTAATATTATTTATTTCTACATGCTTTCATCAGAGATTTGTTGAGTACTGTTATGTCGCAGGCACTGTGAACAACACAAAGTATAGACGATGAATAATCTATAATTGCTATTGGATTGTGAAGGATCTTTAGTTAAGGAGACAGTCATGCTTTTAAAAAGAGCTAACTTTTTTTTTTTTGAGCATTTATATGCCAAGCTGAATGGTCTCCATTTATTCTCTGGCTTAGTCATCACAAGAGTCTCATGGTGTAGGTTCTATTATTAACACATTTTTCTATTTGGCAATTGAGGTAACTGAAGCTTAGATAAGTCAAGTAAGTTTAACAGGATCACAGAATTAGTGACAGAACTACTGCTACTATTACTAGTAGAAGCTCATATACACTAAGCATCTACTATGTACCAGAAATTGTCCTAAGTACCTTATATAGATTAGCTTATTGTCTCTCATTACCCTCCTTTTACTGATGAGGGAACAGAGGCTTTAATTAAGGTCTCCAAAGTTACTCACACTAGAAGGTGGTAAAGCTAAGAAGCAAACCCCAGCACCATGATACCAATTGTTCTTAATAACTCTCGGATTCAAGTCTGACCATGCCAAAACGCATGCTCTCCGCCACCGTGAAACTGAAAGATAAAGTATGGTTCCCACGATTAGGATAATTGTAGAGGACACTTCGTCTGGGAACATTTCCTTGTTGTTTTTCTTAAGAACATGCCTTGGCCTTGCACACAAGTCCAGGGCGCCCTAACCCTCCAAACAGGAGGGGCTAGAGAGTTTAGATGCAAACACCTGCTCGCTGGAGATGAAACAACAAGGAACAGGGACGTGTTGAGTCAGGACAGTGTGGGAACAAAGAAATTGCAGTGGGACAGTTGCCAGACAGGCTGTGTTATAAATAAAGAAACTACAGCAAGAAAGTCTGCTGCAGTCTTATATCGTCTTGTGTGTCTGTGTCTCTTTGTAGTGGCTGCAGTCCTGTACCACCTTTGTGTGTGTCTGTGTCTCTCTGTCTTTGTGTTCATTCCTTGGCCCCAAGAAACGGGCCACGTCAGATAATATTTCAGTCTTCCTGGTCAGGGGATACTAAGGAAAGAAGAGGACCTAAAGATCATGATTTATTCAACAGACCAAATGTAATACTTTAATAATACTTTCTGATCTCAATCTACAAATTGTATTCTCAAGTTATAAAATTCAGCAAAGAAACAGGGCTCCATTAAAGTCCAAAT
>NW_012134081.1:1380061-1382183 GCF_000956105.1 Propithecus coquereli
TCCTGTAGCATCACCTGAAATGGAGCCAGTAGTCCCAGATGAATCATGTTTAGTTCCCAGTGCCTGTCACTGAGATACCCTGGGCCATGGTTCTGGGTTTTAGAACAATGTGGAAGAGACAGGACAAGTAAGAATGACTGCATTCAATCCCCTACATGTAAATGCCCTTCCCAAACTCTGTCAAAGGTTGCTGTTGTATTATACATATATACACACATATTATATAAACATGTTGATACAAAGAAAATATAAGCTGTATACGTATTTACTATCTTCCATTCACTGATGTATTTTTTTCTTTTATTTTTTCTTTTTACCTAAAATCAATCACTTCATAACTGGAAGATACTCTGGAATCTATACAGTTGAATTCTAGGCTTTTGAATATGTTGCTTTGTTGGTAAGAGACTCGCTATCTTCTTCTACAGATCTGGTAAACAGTCGTATTAATAAAATGTTCTCATAGCATCTCTTAATAGAGAACTCTGTAAAATAAGATGTTGAAAATGAAAATATGATTTAAACCCAAAGAAGAACTCCTCAGCCTACTTACTTTAAAACACATTCTTCCTCAGTACTTGCCCCTTGGTGGCTATAGTCTTAGTAGAGATGCAATTTCACATTGAAAATGGTCCCTCTCGGCTTCTAAGCCAAATGTCCCCATCATTCTACCCTCAGAAACTCCACCTACACTCCTCTTAAGACCCCACAACTCACCAGTCTGGATTTGATCCATCTCCCAAACCAAGCCAGATGGCGCTCACACACCCCTGATCCTCCATCTGGGAGACCAGCCAGCAGACCAAAGAAGCACTTGATCAGCCCAACACTTCAGAGGAGAGTTAAGTGAGCCAGTTCCTAAAATTATAACCTGGGCTTCTGGTCCAATACAGGGAGAGCGCACATGGTCCACCAGACTTTGCTTGCCCCTTACTGGTCTATATGATCTAGATTTATCAAAATGTTGCTTTTGCCCCCCCCCCTTCAGATTGTGCTGTTTAAACTTCCTCTATTTCCACTTCTTTATCATTATAATGTCTCCCTGGGATTGGAATGTCAAGGAGCCAACATACGAAAATTGCCACAGTAATAAATAGTCTCTATAGTCTTTGCAGTTAAGAAATCAACTCTAGCCTCCCAATAAGCCTTTAAACATCGTAGTTTCATATTAATTTATTAATATGTCAGGCCATAGTGAGGCAGTGAAACAAAATTCAAACACATGTGGTATATGTGGCACTTAATTCACCAACTCAAGTATATAAGAAATTTCACATTTATCTATTTCCTTTAAACTCAATTCTGCCATTATTTCCCTTTCTAAGTTACACAGGAATCTGGGGAGCTTGTAAGTATCCGAAAAAAAAAAAATCAACAAAAGTCATTTAATCTTCAGTCCATCTGATTGCTGCCACTATCCTCATTGTCTAATTTTTCAGCACCCCTTGAAGTGGGCAGCTTCACTGCTACCCCATCAATGGGGCACAAGGGACTTTGCCCAGACAAGTAGCCCTAGGGTTCAGGCTCCTGGGATTCCACACACCATTGGTGGTTTTGCCATGGAGACTAGGGCTGCTGCCAAAATTCCTTCACATCATATTACTATTGTGTCCTGGCCTTTTACCCCTCTAATTATATAGCTGAAAGTCACTCTCTGACAGTCTAATGTCTGACTGTGCTAGAACTCTGCACTGCCCTAGAATGAATGGACACAAGGTACTCACATGCCTGCTACTTCTACTGTCTGAATTTTCTCCAGTGAACACTGGTATTTTAGTTCTGATATGTGTGCCCTCTGGTCATTTGCCCTTGTTTGCATATCAGACACCATATCCTAGAAAAAGAGAAGATGAATTTATGGGGTAAGGATCATGTCACTCTTTTACATCATTTTTTTTAATTATTATTTTCTGATACTCCAAAGACATGAAAAAGGATTAAGGACATTTTGGGTTTCCTTTTAACATGGCAGACTGAATACAGGTGTTCATTGCCTCTCCGTTCAGACACTCACTGAAACAACTGTAAAATAAATGTAAAAAGTCTAAACCTAAAATGCAAAGAGAATGGGGAAGGAGAAAATGAAGAAGAAATTAACATGTTTTTGAAAGATGAAAAGTAG
>NW_012134081.1:1382233-1383402 GCF_000956105.1 Propithecus coquereli
GTGGTGAATCACATTTACTGATTTGCATATGTTGAACCATCCTTGCCTCCCTGGAATAAAACCCATTTGATCATGGTGTATTATCTTTTTGATATACTGTTGGATCCAATTTGCTAGTATTTTATTAAGGATTTTTGCATCTGTGTTCATCAGGGATGTTGGTATATAGTTTTCTTTTTTTGTTGCATCCTTGTCTGGCTATGGTATCAGGGTGATACTGGCTTCATAGGGAGGAGTTTCTCCTCCTCTAGTTTTTGGAACAGTTTTAGTAGGATTTGTACTGGTTCTACTTTGTATGTCTGGTAGAATTTGGCTGTGAATCTGTCTCATCCTGGGCTTTTTTCTGTTGGGAGAATTTTGATTACTGATTCAATGTTACTACTCCTTATTGGTCTATTCAGGATTTCTATTTCTTCCTGGTTCAATCTTGGGAAGTTGTATGTTTCCAAGAATTTATCCATTTCCTCTAGGTTTTCTAGTTTGTGGGCATAGACATATGTTTAGAAGTCTCAGATGGTCTTTTTTATTTCTGTGGAATCAACTGTAAAGTCTTTTTCATATTTTTGATTGTGCTTATTTGAATCTTCTCTCTTCTTTTTTTGGTTAACCTAGCTAGAGGTCTATCAGTTTTGTTTATCTTTTCAAAGAGCCAATTTTTGTTTCATTGATCCTTTGGTTTTGTTGTTGTTGTTGTTCTCAATTCAGTTTATTTCTGGTGTGATATTTGTTATTTCTTTTCTTTTAATAGCTTTAAGTTTGTGTATGTGTATGTGTATGTGTAGAGGTGCCATGTCATGTTGTTAATTTGTGATCTTTCTATCTTTTTGATATAGGCATTTGACACTATAAACCATACCCCAGAGGCTTTAATATGTTGTGCCTCTAACTTGATTTGTTTCAAACAGTTTTTTTTTTAATTTCCATCTCAATTTTGCCATTGACCCAAAGATCATCCAGGAGCAGGTTGTTTAATTTCCATGTATTTGTATAGTTTTGAGAGTTCTTGGAATTGATTTCTAGTTTTATTCCACTGTAGTCTGAAAATATACTTAATATGATTTTGATTTTTTAAAATTTATTGAGATATTTTGTGGCCTAATTATGGTCTATCTCAGAAATGTTCCATGTGTTGATGAGAAGAATGTATATTCTACAGTTTTTGTGTAGAA
>NW_012134081.1:1384902-1387323 GCF_000956105.1 Propithecus coquereli
GTCAGACACTGTGGTGGAAACACCAAGCAAAATGACCTCCTAATCTCTCATGTGAGACAGGCACACAAACAATTAGAACAGTGCTGTCGTATCACAGAGGAGGGAACAGTATGGGCCAATCAGGAAAGCCTTCAGATAGACAAGTGTGTTAGGCCTTTATGTTGAGTTGAAAAGTGGCCCTAAAAGATATATCTAAGTCCTAATCCTCAGTATCTGTGAATGTGATGTTATTTGAAGAAAAGGTCTTTGCAGATGTAATTAAGGATCTTGAGATGAGATCATCCTGGATTTAGGGTGGGCCCTACATTTAATGACTGCTATCCTTATTAGAGAAAGGAGAGGGAGATTTGAGAAGGAAGAGGAGAAATAGGAGAAGGCCAAGACAGAGGTGGCAATTAAAGTAATAGGTCAAAGAAACCAAGCGTTGCCAGCTACTTCCAGAAGCGAGGAGAGAGGCATGGAACTGAGTCTCCCTTAGAGTCTCCAGAAGGAACCAATCCTGTCAACACCTTGATTTTGGACTTCTCTCCTCCAGAATCATGTGAGAATAAATTTCTGTTGTTTTAAGCCATCAAGTTTGTGATAATCTGTTACAGCAGCTGTAGGAAACTAATACAGACTTGAAGGATGAGTTGAAAGAAAGATGTTAGACAACAAAATAGAAAGAAAAAAATTGTAAAATCATGGAAGTATCATGTGTCTAATGATGAAATACCAAGGGAAATAAGTCAGTTCACAAGGTAAATTGCCGTCAGTTGAAAGGGGCTGTGAATCTCACATGGTGTTAGAAACTAGAGTCATATTAAGAGGTATTTGGATATTATTATTATGGCTAGCAAACTCAGGAATGAGGGAATTAGCTATTATCATTGCTATTACCCAGGAACACTTCAATACTAGCTGGGGTCTGGGACCCCATCTCCAGAGCAGAAATCTAGTAATCGAGTTGGGCCATTTGGAAGCCTTCTTTTACCTAAACCTCAGACTAAAACAGATTCTGAGTCCTGCCCTCCCTATGGCCCTCCTCCTACCTCCAGTGGCCTGTGCTACTATGTTGCAATAAAAATGAATCAAGCTGGTATCCTGTAGCATCACCTGAAATGGAGCCAGTAGTCCCAGATGAATCATGTTTAGTTCCCAGTGCCTGTCACTGAGATACCCTGGGCCATGGTTCTGGGTTTTAGAACAATGTGGAAGAGACAGGACAAGTAAGAATGACTGCATTCAATCCCCTACATGTAAATGCCCTTCCCAAACTCTGTCAAAGGTTGCTGTTGTATTATACATATATACACACATATTATATAAACATGTTGATACAAAGAAAATATAAGCTGTATACGTATTTACTATCTTCCATTCACTGATGTATTTTTTTCTTTTATTTTTTCTTTTTACCTAAAATCAATCACTTCATAACTGGAAGATACTCTGGAATCTATACAGTTGAATTCTAGGCTTTTGAATATGTTGCTTTGTTGGTAAGAGACTCGCTATCTTCTTCTACAGATCTGGTAAACAGTCGTATTAATAAAATGTTCTCATAGCATCTCTTAATAGAGAACTCTGTAAAATAAGATGTTGAAAATGAAAATATGATTTAAACCCAAAGAAGAACTCCTCAGCCTACTTACTTTAAAACACATTCTTCCTCAGTACTTGCCCCTTGGTGGCTATAGTCTTAGTAGAGATGCAATTTCACATTGAAAATGGTCCCTCTCGGCTTCTAAGCCAAATGTCCCCATCATTCTACCCTCAGAAACTCCACCTACACTCCTCTTAAGACCCCACAACTCACCAGTCTGGATTTGATCCATCTCCCAAACCAAGCCAGATGGCGCTCACACACCCCTGATCCTCCATCTGGGAGACCAGCCAGCAGACCAAAGAAGCACTTGATCAGCCCAACACTTCAGAGGAGAGTTAAGTGAGCCAGTTCCTAAAATTATAACCTGGGCTTCTGGTCCAATACAGGGAGAGCGCACATGGTCCACCAGACTTTGCTTGCCCCTTACTGGTCTATATGATCTAGATTTATCAAAATGTTGCTTTTGCCCCCCCCCCTTCAGATTGTGCTGTTTAAACTTCCTCTATTTCCACTTCTTTATCATTATAATGTCTCCCTGGGATTGGAATGTCAAGGAGCCAACATACGAAAATTGCCACAGTAATAAATAGTCTCTATAGTCTTTGCAGTTAAGAAATCAACTCTAGCCTCCCAATAAGCCTTTAAACATCGTAGTTTCATATTAATTTATTAATATGTCAGGCCATAGTGAGGCAGTGAAACAAAATTCAAACACATGTGGTATATGTGGCACTTAATTCACCAACTCAAGTATATAAGAAATTTCACATTTATCTATTTCCTTTAAACTCAATTCTGCCATTATTTCCCTTTCTAAGTTACACAGGAATCTG
>NW_012134081.1:1397938-1398893 GCF_000956105.1 Propithecus coquereli
CAACAGAATCGTTCTTTCTCCATGGAATTCTAGGTGACCTTCAAATCTATTTCCTTTTCTGACTTTCCCTGACATATTACTTTTTTCAACATTCATCTTTCAAACTGTCTAATCTTTACTCATTTTATAATTAGGTGATTTCAGAGTTTTAAAAAAGAGCCTACACTGATAACATCCTAAATATTTTTGATAGCAATATTTCCATACAAGTTTAAGCATCAGTGATAAAGGAACTTATTAGAACATTCTCTTCATATTCTGAGATTAGTGAGTTTGCAAAAATAAATTCTACTTTGCAAGGATTTTCATGAAAAGCTTGGTTCACTTAATCCTTAGAAAAGTTCACTGTTCCTTTACAGAAGTGGCCCATGTATGGTAGACTATGAGGTTCCCTACCTAGTATTTGAAGGTTATTGAATGAGCTGCCAAAATATCTCCTCCAGAGGTATGCTTTATTGCCTAAAACTTCCACTTTGGCATTCATATCTTTAGATTTCAACATTGCCTTATTAAAATTTGTATACTGCCATTAAGAGGTGTGGCAGATTGTATGTTCCAAAAATAGCCACAGAAATATTTCTAGTCTTCTGGTCTCACACACACTTTCAGAACCTGGCCATTCTTCATCAAGAGGTGGAGCCTATTTTCTCTTTCCTTAAATTGGGGTAGGCTATTTCGATTGCCTTGATCAACAGAAAACAACAGAAGAGATACTGCGTGACTTCTGAGACTGGTTTGGAAAAGACAACACAGCTTCTGCCTGATGCATGTGTGATCTGTCTCTCTCTTTATCTCTTTCTCTCTCAGTGCTTATCCTTGGAACCCAGCCACCATGCTGTGAGGAAGCCAAGTAGCCACATTGACAGATCAGATATAAATAATCTGGCCACAAGCAAAGTTGAAGTTACAGCTGACAGCCAGCATTAAGGCCACACAATGAGCAAGTGAAGTCTTC
>NW_012134081.1:1398943-1399946 GCF_000956105.1 Propithecus coquereli
AAATTAAGTTCAAAATAAATAAAATATGGAGTTAAATGTAAGAAGGAACAGTTAAAATGTTGAGGACTTTTATCTCAAAACTGGGGGATGGGGTGGGTTGGGACACATGATTTGAGTCACATCAATAGATATGGAATTAGGTCTTACTGTTAGCACTGAGAAGACATAAGGTAATAACTGCCAAGTGTATTCATAGACCAGTGATATAAAAACTTAAAAAAGAAAAAGTTATTTTTCTTTTGGGGATCAGGGAGTCAGAGGTGTCTTCACCCAGAAAGCTGAGTTTGAGCTATCCTGAAGGGCTGGTAACAATTGAGAAGGGTGGGGGGAAGCTGGCAGGAGACATTTGAGGCAGAAGAATTTGTGTTTAGACGAGATCTTGCACACAAGTTAGGAAAGGCCCAAGCATACAGAAACAACAGAATCAAGGGTAGTAGAGCAGTAACAGGGAAACCAGAGTAAGAGTTGAGTCTCCTCAACTGGAGGAAGAGAGGGCTGCAGTGGACAATCTCCAAGGTCATGTCAAACTCTAACATTCTAAAAATCCACAGTAATTCTAAAATATTTTAAGGGGAAGGTCAACCCAGTGTTTGGGGTTAGGAAGTATCTGTAAGATTCTAGTCTTGGAGAGAGAATATGTTTATCTCCAGGCCTCTGGGAAATTACCAAGACGAAAGGTATCAGTTTGGGATGTCCTCATTATTTGAGGGTAACTGATAAAAGGAACATTAAATCTATTTAAAAAGAAAATATCATTTCATATTAAATAATCAGAAAATTTTCTAGTGATAATCATATTGAGAAAGGAAACTAAAAATTATTTTTAAAAATTGATCTTATACTTAAAATTAGTTTATAGTTACCATTATGTTCTAATTCCTACAACAAACCAAAAATTGAATTAAGGATTAATTTTTGTTTTACTTTTGGCATGATTCTTTTGAAAAAATTGTATGAGAGACCATATGTCAGTCTTTCATATTCAATTTTCAGATTTTTGCAA
>NW_012134081.1:1404361-1407349 GCF_000956105.1 Propithecus coquereli
TAGAATTGTTATTATCTCTTAATCAAAATATGATGGTCCTACTGGCCTACGCAAAGAATTCATGACTAAGAACCCAAAAGCAAATGCAATAAAACAAAAATAAATAAATAAGACCTAATTAAACTAAAAAGGTCCTGCATAGCAAAAGAAACAATCAACAGAGTAAATAGACAACCTATTGAATAAGAAATAAATATTCACAAACTATATGTCTGACAAAGGACTAATACCCAGAATCTACGAGAAACTCAAACAAATCAGCAAGAAAAAAAAACAAATAACCCTATTAAAAAGTGGGCAAAAAACATGAACATTTTTATAAAGAAAAGATACAAATGGCCAACAAACATATGAAAAAATGCTTAACATCACTAATCATTAGGGAAAGGCAAACTAAAATTGCAATGAGATACCACCTTACTTTAGTCAGAATGGCCATTAGTAAAAAGTCAAAAGACAATAGATGTTAGTGAGGATGTAGCAAAAGGGAATGCTTGTACTCTGTTGGTGGGAATGTAAATTCGTACAACCTCTGAGGAAAATAGTATGGAAATTTCTCAACAAACTAAAAGTAGACCTACCATTCAATACAGCAATCCCACCACTAGGGATGGACTCAAACAAAAAAAGTCATTATATCCCAAAAGACACCTGCAATTGTATGTTCATTGCAGCACAATTCACAATTGCAAAGATATGGAATCAATCCAAGCACCCACCGACTGAGGAGTGGATAAAGAAAATGTGGTGAATATACACCATGGAATACTACTCGGCCATAAAAAAGGACAGAATAATATCTTTCATAGCAACATGGATGGAACTGGAGGCCATTTTCCTAAGTGAAGTAACACAGGAATGGAAAACCAAATACACATTTTCTCACTTATAAATGGGAGTTAAGCTATAGGTGCATAGAAGTATACAGAGTAGTACAATGGATATTGGAGGTTGAGAGGGGATGAGGGAAGGAAAACTACCTATTGGGGACAATGTACACTATTTGAGTGGTGGGTACACTAAAAACCCAGAAATCACCACAAAATAATTCATCTGTACAACCAAAAACCACTTGTACCCCTAAATCCATCAAAATCTAAATTTTAAAAAATACAAAGGTCCTGAGGCTGAGAGCTTGTAAGTGGGGAAACTGAGACACAAACTGTAGTCTGTTCCTTAATGTCTCAACCAAATCACTACTTCTAGCTATTAAAAGTTCTTCTGCAAGGCCTGGATTAGCAGAAAATTTTATATACAAAAATCGGTGTCAATGCTATTTGGCAGTATTATTTATCACATCCAAGTATTTTCATTCCCACACACATTGCATTTATGGTTACATGATGTAAATATGTGCATTTCCATTAAAATTAGAAAGATCCATAATGTGCATACTATTTATTTATTTGACCTAAATCTATGTGTGGATGACTTCCCCTCAAAAAAGCTACATATTTTAAGAAGGCTTGAACAAGTTGATGAGCTGTTCCATCATATGTTTGCTACATGAGTACATAAAATCCGTGTTTTTATTATTACTCTTATTTCAACACTAATGTAAATCTCCTAAACTTGACAAGTGAGAATATTTTAAGTCAAGGAGAGTCCTTTGAATAATTTGAAACTGGAAATTATGCATATAAAATAGCTATGGAAAACATAAACATTTATAAAGCATTTCATGATAATTCTTAACATCTATCCAGAGAATTTTAAATATGCTAAATACATAGACTTTCTGCTCTTTTGTGTTGTTTGCTTCCATTGTAGTCTGTAAGTATTTGACTAGAAGTTGCTATAACAATATAGTTGACTGAGTGTAAATTGACTCGTGTCAATTAAATCGACTACTGTCACATGAGGCCTCAAAGTGTTGCAGTAATCAGATACATCTTTATTTCTCTTGGCTCTTTCCCAACAATTTTTTTTTTTTCTGTAACAGCTTTTTATTAAAAGCAAAGCAGAACTGCAACACAATTTAAACGTATGTAAACTAGCTCACAAAAGGTATGCAAAATGTCTGCAGTGTGACTATTACATATTCATACAGCTAAAGTATGATTCATTCATCATCTCTTACACCAATACATAAGAATATTCCATGATTAAAAGTAGCCCAAATCTAATAACCTTAAGCTATATTAATGGATCTCTTTGCCTACTGTAATATTTTAGAATTACTTCTGATAATGATTCCCTTAGCAAGGGGAATCTACAAACTAAACTTTTAAAAATTGTTAAAGGATGACTAAAACTCCGCAAACCAAGTAGTGGAATTTACAGAAAATTCTGGGAGAACAAGTGAGATAAAATACTGAGCAAGATTATCAATTAGTATACATGTAAAGCTCTCCTATTTTATTCATGATTCTGATACTAATATATTCTTAAGGAATTTTGGAAAAGTTGATCTGCTGGGAAAACATAAACCTTGAGACCAAACGGGTAGTCAAATTTAATCCATGTTCATATATATTTCCCCAAAGATCTACTTTGTGCCAGAGATAATACAAACCTGGAGTGAAGACACTGAGTTGGTTACTACTGTTTACTAAGTACTTTTCTACCCTATTTCTATTTTTCCTCAAGATTTTCTATTTTAAACACATACACAACCAGAACCCATATCTATTCAGATACCAAGTGGGTTATTTTGTGTAAAGACAAGATTTTAACAGCAAACCTTCCCAATTTGACAATTCAGTTTCAAAGAAAAATCTTTATTTTTATAGCCTCCATCCGTGTTCAATTGATTTGAGAGAAACAAGCGATCGTATCTTAATACTAAATATCACAAACGACAAGCCCTAGCTGAGAAAGTATCTTACGTGGTTAAGTTTCAACAATTAAAATTCAGGTTACTCTCAGAGATGATTAACTATTAAAACTAATTTTACAAATATGAAACCAATTTTTTTCATTAGGGGAAGGGAAATAGTAAGGAGGAGACAAATGGAGAAGTTATCTTCCAATGAGTAAGACAGAGCA
>NW_012134081.1:1407399-1411227 GCF_000956105.1 Propithecus coquereli
GTAAGAGAAGGGAAGCAGGGGTACCCTCTGTGGGGATATTTTTCTATAAAATATTGGTATGATTACCTGTCCTTGGAAGAAAGGGGATTAAAGTCATACTGGCTATAAACATATCTTCTGTTGAAAATGTACATTGAATCAGAGATAAATGTATATTAATCATCTTTTGTTTAAAATATACAATGAATCAAGGATGTGTAAGTATAATAAAAATATCGGATTAAAAAATGTTTTGAGTCCTCGAATCACCAAATTCTATCACTCAACATTGTAAAAAACTTTTCTTGTTGTTTTTGGGCAGAGAAATTTTTTTGTATGATCATATGGAGTTTTTTTGGCAGAGACTTCATATTCTCTGCTCACTTTAACTGTCATTACCATGCTGTATATTAGATACCCAGAACAGTGGAAAGGTGATCACCAGGGGCTGGGAGTGGGCAAATTGGGGAGATGTTGATAAAAGGTTACAAACTTTCAGTTATAAGATGAAAAATGTAACATTTTCAAGCCTTGTAGAAGAGAGATGAATCAAAGAAGGCTGCTCCTTATGAACTTCAGGATGGTGGAGGGCAGGAGAACTGAGACTTTTTTCCACAGTAGATATTTTATGTGTTTTGCTATTCACAAGATGTCCTTATGAATTCTCTTGTTTAGAAAAAAAAGAAATTTTGGAACAGCAGCAATAATTAATTCTTGGCCCAAGAGGGGTTTTTAACATCATATTCCTCACCAGAAATTTCATAACAGGTTCTTTCCCTGCTTATTGTTAAGAGTTTTCTGTTCTAGAGAGTACTCAAATAAGCTGGTCCTTAATTTCTCAAGATTAAAAGCTATTGTGAAATGACCATCTAAAAAATTAACAATAGTGAAGTCTGAAACAGTTCAGTTGACCAGAGTAAAGTACAATTGAGCAATGAAATTATGAGCTTAGGTTTCATAAGTGATAAAACTGCAATCTTTTGTCCATGAAATTGAAATCATTTCATAAACACATGCCATCAAGAAAACATTTCTGGAGAAGTAATTCCTGAAGGGAATGTGAGATGTGCAATGGGAAAAAATAGGAGAATGAAGAGTTCTAAGCTTTGGTTTTAACTCATGCACAAGTCAAGCGACCTTGAGTAAATTATTGTACCTCTCTGACCTTACTGTCTTCTCCTCCCAAAATATGGATCACAATCCATTTGTAGACTGAATCGTCTCCCCCTAAAACTCATATGTTGAAGCCTTAACCTCCAATGTGACTCTATTTGAAACTAGGGCCTTTTAAGACATAATTCAGGTTAAATTAGGTCATAGGGGTGCACCTTAATCCAATATGACTGGTGTCCTTAAAAGAAGAGAAAGAAACATGCATAGACAACATGAGGACACAGAAAGCAGGTGGCCATCTGCAAGCCAAGGAGAAGTCTCAGTAGAAATCAAACTTACTGACACACATTAGTCTTAGGTTTCCAGCCTCCAGAACCATGAGAAAATAAATTTCTGTTGTTTAAGCCACCCAGTGTATGGTATTTCATTATGGCAGCCCTAGAAAACTAATAACATAGTCTCTGTCCTGAAAATCTGACAAGGATTCTGGGAAGTCTGGATGAGAAAATATTTGTAAAACTCTTTCATAAACTATGAAGTGTACCAAAAATAGGAGATACCACTATCTCTTGGTGAGATTATCATTTGCTTTCATATATAAGAGATAATTCCCTTAAGTAAAATGCTTAACAGAAGAAAGACTAAAGGAAAACTTGAAATATTGGTTATGTTTATTAGCTGATTTGTAGTAGGTCAATTTCTTCCAGTTTATGCAGTCTTAGGAGATGAAATCCTACTTTACAGTCAAAGCAACTAGAAGACTAACATTATTATAAGTAGTAAAGGGCAAAGACTCTGATACCATTGCTCAGTTTAAATATAGTTAGTTAATGATGTCAGCAGTGTAATTTATTTTTCTCTCAGAAGGTTACTTACATCTATAGATAATAATAGTTAATATTTATTGAGAAGTTACGTGTGCTTTTTCCATGTGTGAACTCAAATAATCCTCACAACAACATTTGAGGTAGAACTGTTATTATCTCTTAATCAAAATATGATGGTCCTATTGACCTACGCAAAGAATTCATGACTAAGAACCCAAAAGCAAATGCAACAAAAATAAATCAATAGGACCTAATTAAACTAAAAAGGTCCTGCAGAGCAAAAGAAACAATCAACAGAGTAAATAGACAACCTATAGAATAGGAAATAAATATTCACAAACTATATGTCTGAGAAAGGACTAATACCCAGAATCTACAAGAAACTCAAACAAATCAGCAAGAAAAAAAACCAAATAACCCTATTAAAAAGTGGGCAAAAAACATGAACATTTTTCCACAGAAGAGATACAAATGGTCAACAAACATATGAAAAAATTCTTAACATCACTAATCATTAGGGAAAGGCAAACTAAAATCGCAATGAGATACCACCTTACTTTAGTCAGAATGGCCATTAGTAAAAAATCAAAAGACAATAGATGTTAGTGAGGATGTAGCAAAAGGGAATGCTTGTACTCTGTTGGTGGGAATGTAAATTAGTACAACCTCTGAGGAAAATAGTATGGAAATTTCTCAACAAACTAAAAGTAGACCTACCATTCAACACAGCAATCCAACCACTAGGGATGGACTCAAACAAAAGAAGTCATTATATCCCAAAAGACACCTGCAATTGTATGTTCATTGCAGCACAATTCACAATTGCAAAGATATGGAATCAACCTAAGTACCCACCGACTGAGGAGTGGATAAAGCAAATGTGGTGAATATACACCATGGAATACTACTCAGCCATAAAAAAGGACGCAGTAATGTCTTTCATAGCAACATGGATAGAACTGGAGGCCATTTTCCTAAGTGAAGTAACACAGGAATGGAAAACCAAATACACATTTTCTCACTTATAAATGGGAGCTAAGCTATAGGTGCATAGAAGTATACAGAGTAGGCCGGGCACAGTGGCTCACGTCTGTAATCCTAGCACTCTGGGAGGCCGAGGCGGGCGGATTGTTTGAGCTCAGGAGTTCGAAACCAGCCTGAGCAAGAAGTGAGACCCCATCTCTACTAAAAATAGAAAGAAATTAGATGGACAACTAAAAATATACAGAAAAAATTAGCCGGGCGTGGTGGCACATGCCTGTAATCCCAGCTACTCGGGAGGCTGAGGCAGAAGGATCGCTTGAGCCCAGAAGTTTGAGGTTGCTGTGAGCTAGGCTGACGCCATGGCACTCACTGTAGCCTGGGGAAAAGAGTGAGACTCTGTCTTAAAAAAAAAAAAAAGAAGAAGAAGTATACAGAGTAGTACAATGGATACTGGAGGTTGAGAGGGGATGAGGGAAAAAAAACTACCTATTGGGGACAATGTACACTACCTGAGTGGTGGGTACACTAAAAACCCAGAAATCACCACAAAATAATTCATCCGTACAACCAAAAACCACTTGTACCCCTAAATCTATCAAAATCTAAATTTGAAAAAATACAAAGGTCCTGAGGCTGAAAGCTTGTAAGTGGGGAAACTGAGACACAGACTGTAGTCTGTTCCTTAATGTCTCAATCAAATCACTGCTTCTAGCTATTAAAAGTTCTTCTGCAAGGCCTGGATTAGCAGAAAATTTTATATACAAAAATTGGTGTCAATGCTATTTGGCAGTATTATTTATCACATCCAAGTATTTTCATTCCCACACACACTGTATTTATGGTTACATGATGTAAATATGTGCATTTCCATTAAAATTAGAAAGATCCATAATGTGCATACTATTTATTTATTTGACCTAAATCT
>NW_012134081.1:1411999-1413338 GCF_000956105.1 Propithecus coquereli
CAAGGATAGTTCAGCATGTGAAAATCAATGTAATATACCACATTAACAGAATAAAGGGAAAAAAATGTATGATCATCTCAACTGATGCAGAAAAAGCATTTGACAAAATTCAACAATCTTTCATGATGAAATCACTTAAACTAAGAATAGAAAAAAATTACTTCAACATAACAAAGACCATAAATGAAAAGCCCACAGTTGACACCATATTCAATGGTGAAGGACTAAAAGTTAATCCTCTAAGATCAGGAACCAGACAACAATGACTACTTTCAACACTTCTATTCAGCATAGTCCTAGCAAGAGCAATGATTAACGTACAATGATTAATTTCATGTGTCAACTTGAGTGAGCTACAGAATGCCCAAATAGCTGATAAAATATTATATCTGGGTGTGTGCATGAGGGTGTTTCTGGAAGAAATTAGCATTTGAATCAATAGACTAAGTAAAGAAGATCTGCCCTTACCAATGTAAGTGGGCATCATCTAATCTGTTGAGGGACCAAATAAAACAAAAAAACAGAGAAAGGGTAAATTCTCTCTTCTTGAGATGAGATATCCATCATTAGTCATTTGGCAAATGCATGCCAAGCAAAATGAGATACCAACTTCACACCTACTAGAATGGCTATCACCAAAATGACAGATAACAGTTGTTAGCAAGGATGTGGAGAAATTGGAACGCTCATACATTGCTGGTGAGAATGTACAATGGTGCAGCTGCTTTGGAAAACAGTTTGGTGGTTATTCAAAATGTTAAGTATAGAACTACCATATGCCTCATCAATTCTACCACTAGATATATACCTAAGTGAAATGAAAATACACCTCCACACAAAAACTCATATGTGAATGTAGTATTATTCATAATAGCCAAAAAGCAGAAAAAATCCAAATGTCCATCAACTGATAAATGGATATACAAAATGTGATATGTTCATACAATGGGATATTGTTGAAAAGAATGAAACACTGATACATACTACAACATATATGAACCTTGAAAACATTATGCTAACTGAAAGAAGCCAATCACAAAGGATCACATGTTGTATAATTCCGTTTATATTAAATGTCCAGAATAGGCAAATAGAGACAGAAAGTAGATTATTGGTAGCCTAGAGCTGGGGCTTGGGGAAGATGGAATAGAGAATGACTGCTAATAAAATATAGGGTTTCTTTTGGGATAAAATTTTCTAAACTTAGACTGTGCTAAAAGTTGAACTCGTGAATATACTAAAATGCATTGAATTTTACACTTAAATGGGCAAATTTATGGTATGTTATAGAAAATCATGATAAAGATGGTTTAAATTTTTTAAAATCAATATGATAATT
>NW_012134081.1:1424353-1424745 GCF_000956105.1 Propithecus coquereli
GGATCAGAAAGCAGAGGGGAAAGGACTCAGCTGAGCTCTGTCTGACCCTCGCTACCTTGGCCCTCATCATAGCTTATTTCCAAAAGTTCTGGATATTTGTCAGGGAACCTGAAAAGAGGGTAAGATGCTTGGACACTGCATGTGAGGGAAGTCATAGCCTTCCCCATCTCCAAGCAAACAGAACCAATTAGGAATTTCCCTGAGTCTGGGCAGCATTTGACACATCACCACTGTTAGAGTCTTTGTTGCTCAAAGACACTTCTACGGTCTATGATGTAGAGAATATGATTAAATCTTTCTGTTACTGCCTGGATTCTTGTCCAGCCTCAGGGCCGTTATGCTGAGCATTGGTTCTTGTTGCTCATAACTGTTGATGGAGAAGAAAGTATGAA
>NW_012134081.1:1438017-1439337 GCF_000956105.1 Propithecus coquereli
GCAACCTCAAACTCCTGGGCTCAAGCAATCCTCCTGCCTCAGCCTCAGGAGTAACAGGGACTACAGGCACACACCATTATGCCCTGCTAATTTTTTCTCTTTTTAGTAGAGACTGAGTCTCGCTCTTACTCAGGCTGGTCTGGAACTCCTGATCTCAAGCAATCCTCCTGCCTCAGCCTCCCAGAGTGCTAGGATTATAGGTGTGAGCCACCTCACCCAGCCAAATGCTTCCTAAAGTTTTATTTGACCTGGAACTTAAAGACTGGATAGAATTTTGACTGTGCCTCAGACGGTAGACATTCATAAAAGATAAATAAATGAAAAAGATTAGTAGTGGATAGAACTTTTCAGGCAGAGTAAACAGTATGTGCTGTAGTATTTAAAAATTGTTTTATGTATGTTACTACAAAGAAAACAGCCTGGAAAAATACAACATCCTGGAAAGAAAGTTTGTGAATAAGCTGTAAAGTGTTTTAGTCCTCACGTAAGTCATTGACCAGTTAACTTACTTGGTCAAACTAGAACACAGTGCTTACTTACAGTTCTGCAATGATTAAAAAAAAAAAAGTTAAGAATTTTTCTATGCTGAGCCAAACCTTATACTGAAACTTAGTCCTATTAGTCAAAAATTCATTCCAAGTGGGGTGCCTAGGGTTGGCAAGCTATAATCGAGGTATGGATGGATCTTACTAAGTCCATCACAGCTGAGAAATATACCTCAAAGATACATTTTCATAATGTTGGGTTGGAGCTCTAGATTATCCTTTATGTTTCGTTAATGTTAATTGAAATAAGGTGGAGACATGGGCTTATTGGGGATGTTTTGCTTTGTTTTGTTTTGTTAGGTGCAGCCCAAGCACCTTGGGTGTGTTGGGCTGAGCTGCTTCTATTTGGCTGTAAAATCAATAGAAGAGGAAAGGAATGTCCCACTGGCAACTGACTTGATCCGAATAAGTCAGTATAGGTTCACAGTGTCAGACTTGATGAGAATGGAAAAGATTGTGTTGGAGAAGGTGTGTTGGAAAATCAAAGCTACAACTGCCTTTCAATTTCTGCAACTCTATTATTCACTCATTCAAGAGAACTTGCCATTTGAAAGGTATGTGACCTTTGTTTTGAACAGAAGAGATTTGGAAATCAGAATGGTATTGCATAGATATTGCATAAAATCAGTATCTTCATAGAATTCTAATCAAAATAAGTAAAATGACATCTGTGTCTTCTTTAACTTTACTGTCTAACAGAAGTGAGAAAATTTTCAGTTGTCAATAGCTTCATGAAGGCTAATTCTTGGGATTAAAGTGCATTTCAACTTCCTAG
>NW_012134081.1:1439942-1444122 GCF_000956105.1 Propithecus coquereli
AGAGCACAGCTCTGCTGCCCTCTGGCCCAAGCAGGCATTATTTGGAGCAGGGACTAATTCACAATTTTATGTAACTCGCTTGACACCCCCACCCTCTTGTATTAAAAAATGATTATTTATTTGATGAAATAGAATTACATTTTAAATGTTATAAATTGCCAAGTTATATTCATTAGGTAAGTTTATTTTCAAGAGGGACTAAGGCCCCTTCCCCATTTGAGCCCCAGTTTCTCAAACTGACCTGATTATGTGGCAGAGGTATTATTTTAAAGTATGAACGATTCCTACCTTGTTTTTCCTTCCTGTTTTTCTCCACCTCTTTGCCCCCATTCCAAGGCTTTGTTCTATGACATTGCCTCAGGTAAGTACATGGCAGGGCAAACAGCAGAAGTGTCAGCAAACTTTTCAGATTTACACTTTTTCAAATCCCAGAGACACTGAAAAGGAAGAGGTCGTGAGAACAGATACATCCAACTACTGTGTAATTCATAAGAGCTGAGAACTGACTTCTTGTGCACTCTTTCTCAGGCCTTTTTACTAATAAATCCTTCGTACTTGTGACAATCTGGGAGAGAGAGAGAGGGAGTGTAAGAAGAGCTCAGGCTAATTATTTTCCCACTAATCTGTCATAGGACAGACTCATAGAGATTAATTTAAGTTCATCACAGTTAATAAAAATAGTAATATTGCTTCCGGGTCTGTAGTCTGAAGTCCATACTTACTACAATTATTTTCCCCTATGTATTTTTCTTAACAGTCTGCTACACACCTTTCATTTTAAGCCATTGAAAACCGTACCAACTTTTCTCTTTAAATTTGCTTAAAAAGGCAAATTCAGAAAATCAGTACAGGACCAAGATATTACATAGCCCAACTCCATTATTTGATAAACAATACAAAAACAAAATAAGGCAAGGATGAACTGATTTCTAAAGCTCACAAGAGAGCACTCTGGAATTTAATAAACCACACCATAGAAAATCCACCACCTCGTTATCTGTAATGAAAAATCAAAGCTTGACTCTTTTTTTTTTAACTAGTCACTGTATTTTTAGAAAGAGGAGGCAGAACCACTGTACGACTACTAAACCGCACGGAACAAAAACTCCCAGTACATTCTGGAATGATAGCCCGGCCAATCTGGCTGGCAGCAAATTGACCTGACCCTGGCTGGGGTTGGTGCGTAAAGTATTTAGTTCTGCCCCCTGTTGAATGAAGACTCTTTGGGAAATTCTCCAATGAGAGACGCTTAGAGATAGCGGCGTGATCTCGAGGGGGCGGAGAATTTGACTTCAGATAATAGGAAGTGTGAGCTGATTGGCCAGGCTTTTTTTTTACCTACGGACCAGCCCTTTATGGACCGCAGACACCGTCCATCAAAGGAACTACACCAATCAGCGGCGAAAATGCCCCCCCTGCGCGGAAAGCCCCGCCCTCAATATATTACTCAGGAGGCCAGGCGCGGTCCCTTCGGCTCCGAACTGACCCTGAGGAAGCCAGGGTGGTCTCCGCGGTGCTGCGGAGATCTCCACCCAGGACGGCTCCCCCTCCCCGGGCCTCTCTCCTCTTGCCTGCGAGTCACCTCACCTCGTAGGCCTCTCGGTTCTGATATCGTGGGGTGAGGTAAGAGTAGGCCCGGGGAGGGTGCTTACCGCTGAGGAGCCGCAGTCGCTATCAAGGTGAGCTGGGACTGCGGGGTTGATGTCCGGGTGCGGGTGGGGAGCAGGGCTGGGGGCGCGGGGTGAGGGGTAGGTCTGGCCCACGCCCTTTTTCTCGATTAACTCTCCCGCTGCTGTGAGCACAAGCCCAGGCTAGTCTGAGCCTGGAGGGGCGGAGCCGAATCCGTCCTCCTGAGGTGTCTTAGAGTGTGGCCCGCCCAGTCCCAGGGACTAGGCAGGGGCGAAAGAATTAGACCCCTGAAGTTAGTGGTTCCTCACATGGCCGGCTCTGAAGCTCCCTGCCTTCTTGTCTTTAAATTGGTGTGGAGAGGGACCGTCCGTGTACCCAGTGCTTAGCTTGTGTCCGGCACATAGATGTTCTGTGCACACTTAAATTAATGAAATTCCCAGGTTTATCTTGCAGACTAGGTTAGCACCCCCCGCGCCGCCCCACTACGTGGTCCAGGGCATCCTTTAAGTTTCCTTTTCTAACACCAATAAAAGTTAACTATTATTGAGCACTGTGTGCCAGGCGCTGTGCTACTCCTTAAATCTTGTTTAATCTTCACAGCCATTTAAAGAGAAGATTTTACAAATGTAGAAATAAGCTCATTATTATTGTTAATGTTTACTAAGTACCTACTATATGTGCTAAGTTCTTTGTGTGATTTCATTTAACCCACACAAATCTACGAGGTAGGTAATAACCTTATCCCCTCTTTAAAGATGAAGAACTAAGTAAAATTAAGTGACCTCAACAGTTCACATTGTTAATATATGGCAGAATACATACTACCATCTGATTGCAAAGTTTTGGTATCCTGTCTTACACTGTCTATTCGTGGTTACTTATTAACAGTGAATAACTTAAGTATTTCTTGAAGATTTGCATTTTTTTAAAGACTTGGTTACTATTCTCCAGGTACTCACAATTTAAGATGTGACCAACTTGTAGAAGGGAAAGAAATAACAGCACTTTGCAATGACTGAGATTCACTAGCCACCCTGGAGGAAGGGAGACTTGTATTATAAAGCACTTCTTGACCCAATAAAAGATGGCCAAGGAAAGTAGGAAGGACTACTCTTACACTCCTTTCTGGGCTTTGTTCTATATATAGATGATAGAGGTACTGACAACAACTGACTCTCAGAATCTGCTACACCAGCTGAATGCCCTGTTGGAACAGGAGTCTAGATGTCAGCCAAAGGTCTGCGGCTTGAGACTAATTGAGTCTGCCCACGATAATGGCCTCAGAATGACTGCCAGACTAAGGGACTTTGAAGTAAAAGATCTTCTTAGTCTAACTCAGTTCTTTGGCTTCGACACGGAGACATTTTCTCTAGCTGTGAATTTACTGGACAGATTCCTGTCTAAAATGAAGGTATGTTTATGGCTATATTAACCTAAGTATTTCTTAATTTTGCTTACTGTGTTTTGGAGATGGAATTGTCAGCTTTTGGCTAGTATTCATAAACTTGACCTTTTTTATTTTCAGCAAGTAGCCAAAACATTATGGTAATTTTGTGTACTATAGCATTAATACAGTTCCTTATCATAATCAAGGAATCATTTATTTAATACATCATTTATTAGACTTAAGTTCTGAAATGAAAAATAGTCGAGTATCAAATAATTAACGCAGAGTCTCCCAGCAGGAAAGTTAGCTGTTGTTTTTAAAAATTTTTCTTGATAGGTCGGATATATCCACTTATTTACTGGTGTTTTTAGATTTAAAGAAATTTATTAGAGGCAGAATGCTAGATTGTAGTTAAGAATTAGGATATATTTCTTAATCTCTGCCCATATGTAAAATTCTAATTGTGTTAGCCTTAGACTTAGGCAAGTCTTGCTTATGCTTGGCAACTCCAGCTTCGGTGTGCATGCACTAGAGAAGAGTATCTTCTGAAGGAGGAGCAATTATTATTTCCCTGTACTAGATAAACAGGACATGTAGCTTTCATAGTTTAACTGTGAAAAAGTTCATCTGCCTTCTCTGAATACCCATAGTCTCTGGAGGAAAATGAGATAATGTGACAATTAGAATGAAACTCATATTTTAGTCCTCAGTACCTAACACAATGTATCACATACAGAAGGAACTCAATATTTGTTGAATGGCTCCAGAAATTTGTGTAACAGACTGATTAAACAATTCTTTAGACACTTAACATGTGTAGGCACTACCTTTGAATCTGTAAGTGTTGCACAAATTAATATACAGCTGTCCTCAAGTATAATCCAGTCTTATGTGGGAATAAGATGGTTGCACTTACAGCAATCATATAGCATAAGTCATAATAAGAAAAATTATGACTTTAAAGGGAACATCATGCCTTTAGAGAGGCATAAATATACTGCTAAAGGGTTGAGAAGAAAGAGCACAGATATTGATAAAAAGCTTTTTATTTTTTTTTTAAATAGAGTATAACTCTGTTGCCCTGCCTAGAGTGCAGTAGTGTCATCATAGCTCACTGCAACCTCAAACTCCTGGGCTCAAGCAATCCTCCTGCCTCAGCCTCAG
>NW_012134081.1:1446132-1448416 GCF_000956105.1 Propithecus coquereli
GATTTGCTTTTATTACTATAGTTAAATATGGTAGGACTTTTTTTTTCTTTTGTTCTTTATTTTTGTCTTTTTTGGGACCTTTGTTTTAATTGAGCAATAATTCTTAAACATTTATGTACAGATAAATGGCAGAGATTTGACCTTCTGGCAAGAGCTCGTATCCAAGTGTTTAACTGAATATTCATCAAACAAGTGTTCCAAACCAAATGTTCAGAAGTTGAAATGGATTGTTTCTGGGCGTACTGCACGGCAACTGAAGCATAGTTACTACAGAATAAGTCACCTCCCAACAATTCCTGAAATGGTTCCCTAATTGGCAAATTTGTTCACTGTTATTCTCCAGATAGAGAAAATTTTCTAATGCTATAATTTTCTGCTACAATTGAAGAATTAAAATATTAATTGTAATGTTTCAAAATAAACAAAATGGAGTTAGAATAGCAAAGAGGAAAATGACTTCACTGATCTAGTAAGCTAATATTTGAAGTTTATTACATACAAGGTATAACAATTTAAGAGTAAGGAATTATGCAACCTCTGATGTGTTAGCCATTTCATTAAATTTCCAGCTTAGAAAACACATCCTCCTTAATAGCCTGAATTTTAAAAGTAGCACGAGTGGTTTTTTTTTTTTTTTTTTTTTTTTTTTTCATTGTCTATCATCTTATTGTATGTAGGCCCAAGCTCTGGCTCATTTAAAGCTACACAAGCCAAAGTAAGACAAAAGGACCAAAAGTTTGAACCGTATATGAACTAATTTGAGACTGTTAGCTTACAAACAAAATGAATATGTATTTAAAGAAAAAGTAACATATGGTAGATGATACCTACATTGGGTGTCTGGAAACTGCCAGGGGGTGTCAACACTATAGTTACATGTCATTACTGTAGAAGTTGGACTACTATACTAGAAAGTAGTTATATGCATAAAAATGTGAACTTGGTTGCTGCATATGTGATATACATTCTTGCCATCTCAAGTTAACTCACAATGATGATGTGTCTTTTCCTACTCAAAACTAAATTTTAACATTTAACACATCTACATATGATTATGAATGTTAAGATATGGACAGTTCAATTTTGTTAGCAATATTTAGGCAGACTTCTGATAAGTTGGGGTTTATTTAAATAGGATTATTACAGGAACAAAAAACTCTTCTCTGAAGCCTTTCTCCACGACCCTGCTCTATGGCTTCCACAATGTTATAATGGATTTAAGCTATGAAGCCTTAAAACATCACAGCTAGATTAGCATGATGTTCTCAGACTTGGGAAGGCTTCCTAATTAATATTATGCTGTAGTGGAATTATGTTAAGATTTGAATTCATCTGTGAAGCATTCAGATCAAAGCTAAAAGCATAAATGTGAAATGCTAATGATAAGCCTGGGAAGGTAAACTGTGAATCTTAATTTCTAACATTGATCTAACTTTCTATATTGGATCAATATATTGTATTTAGTTGGTGTTGAAAATGGTAACCTACTTAATTTAACATTTAAATTTTAAAATATGAGGTTTACATCAAAACCAACATTTCACAAATGCACTTTTAAGGCATAATAAGGGTTAATATTTTAGACAGTGTAAATGGTTTCTTGGCACCCATAATGCAAGTAATAGATAATCTAGAGATGTGGACTTTATTGCTATATGGGAATTACATTTAAATTTTAGGGCATTTTCTGTAAAGCAAAAATACAGACCTAGTAAGTTTGGCATAGTCATTAAATTATCTTTTAATATTTCTCCTAGAAGACAGGTGATGTCTGTATTCATGATGAAAATTTTTATACAGAACCTACTGCCTCAATCTAGTCCATTGAGAAAATTAGTTTCTATTGTCTGAGGAACTCAAAATAAATTATCATTTCAAAAACTTACTTTATCACACTAAAGTAAGTTCAGGCTAGATTTAACACTCCAGAAGTTTTTACAAATGACTGTTTTTATAAAATTGCCATTGCTTCTAATTTAGAATTTTATTTAAGAGAATATACTTTCACTAATGCCCTTACTGTGCCAAAACAAAGTCTTAAAAACAATGAGTAAGCACCTTCATAATTATGAGATCGCTGAGGTAGTGTTCAGGATTCTCCGTGTCAGTCAATGAATATAAGAACTACAGTGTTTAAGTATTGTGGATGGTTACTCAGTGCAATGTGTGGCCTGAGTCCAACCAGAATGGCTGTAACCAATTTTGAAATCATGTTATAGATACATAAACACTGAAAAATAAACCAAAGAATCATAGTATATCTTATCCTTAACTTTTGTAAACC
>NW_012134081.1:1450641-1451015 GCF_000956105.1 Propithecus coquereli
TTAAATAAGAAAAAGGTCTCAAATCAATATTCTAAGTTTCCACTGTAAGACACTAGGAAAAAAGCAAACCCAAAGCAAGCAGAAGGAAGAAAGTAATAAAAAGGGATGGGGAAAATAAATGCAATTGAAAACTAGCAATAGAGAAAAATCAACAAAACCAAAAACTAGTTCTTTAAAAATCGATAAACCTCTAGCAAGACTGACCAAAAAAAAAAAAAGACAAATTATCAATCTTAGGAATGAAAGAGGAGATACCAATGCAGATCTTGAAGACACTAAAAAGACACTAAGACAGTATCATGAACAACTATGCACATAGAGTTAAATGGAATGAAAGAATTCCTTAAAAGTCATGAACTATCAAAACTAAAATG
>NW_012134081.1:1451845-1452772 GCF_000956105.1 Propithecus coquereli
CCAGAATATATAAAGAATTCTTAACACTCAATAAGACAACCCAATTAAAAAATGGGCAAAGGATTTGAATAAACATTTCTCCAAGGGAGACATACAAATTGACAATAAGCATTAAAAATGCTGGATATAATTAGTCATTAGGGAAATGCAAATGAAAACCACAAACAGATACTACTTCATATCCACTAGAATGACTAGAATCAAAAAGTCAGATAACAAGTGTTAGCAAGAATATGGAGAAACTGGAACCTTTGTACACTGTTGGTGGGAATGTAAACCGGTGTAGCTGCTTTGGAGGACAATTGGCAGTTCCTTGAATGATTAAACACAGATCTAACATATAACCTAGAAATTCTATTGCAAGGTAAGAAATGAAAACACATGTGCACATAAAAACTTGTTCACAGATGTTTATAGCAGCATTAGCACAGCCAAAAGGTGAAAATACCCCCAAAGGTCCATCAACTTACAAATGGATAAAAGGGTGACACAGCCATATAATGGATTATTCAGAAATAAAAATGTATTGATACATGTTAGAATACGGATGAACCTCTAAAACACATTAAGTGAAAGAAGCCAGTAACAAAAGACCATATATTATGATTCCATGTACATGAAATGTCCAGAATAGGTAAATACAGAAATTAGTGGTTGCCTGCCTGGCAGGATTGGGAGGTGGGGGGCAAGGGATAGGGATGACTGCTAAAAAATACAAAGTTTCTATTTGAGATAATGAAAATGTTCTAAAATTGACTATGGTGATGGTTGCATATATCTGTATATATACTAAAAACTATGGAATGGGTTAAATGGGTGAAATGTATGACATGTGAATTATGTCTTAATAAAGCTGTTTTTTTAAAAAAATTACATGATTCCACTTATATCACATTCTTGAAAAGACAAAACTAGAGGCAGAGACTA
>NW_012134081.1:1453532-1468711 GCF_000956105.1 Propithecus coquereli
GCATACTGAACCTGGTATATCTTGTGCCAGAGTGTAAGAAATTACCCAAATAATGGTGGGAACATGTCAAAAGGACACAGAAGCCACCTAAGAATGATCTTCCACTGGCCAAAAGTACAATTTTAAGCAAAGTAATGAGAATGACAGATTGTTAACCCACTGAATAAAACAGGAAATCATGAGTCTATACAGATATAAATAAATTGAAAGTTTGATGAGAAATAAGGTAGTATTTTGAAATTACATTCACACAAAATAATTATAAATATAGAGTAACTTCACAGTGGGGAAGTCTGGCAGACACTACCTTAATCAGTGATCTAAGTAATACCATCAGAAATGGGACAAATTGAAATTATTAATCCATGATAGGATGCTGTAAGAACACATCATCACTTCTATAACATTCCTAAAACATTTCCAAAGACATATAACTTGAATCTAATCATGAAGAAGTATCAGACAAAACTCAAAATAGGGATGTTATACAAAACTGGCTAGTAATATGCAAAAGTGCTAAGCTGAGGTCGACAAAAAAACGAGACCTTGTTCCCCACTGAAGTAGACTAAAGACACCTGACATTTAAAGGGAAGATATGATTGGCTGGATTGTCTTGCTACAAAGAACATCATCGGGACAATCAGGTCAATATGAATGGCGTGAAGGTCTGAGGAGTAGATGGTAGTAATATGTCAAAGTAAATTTCCTAATACTAATGGTTGCATTGTAGTTATGTAAGAGAATGTCCTCCTTTGAAGCAAATACACACTAAAGTACTAAGAGGCAATGAACAAGGCATCAGGCCAACTTAAAAACGGTTCAGGAAAAAAGAAACTCTGTACTTTACTTGTGACGTTTTTACGCATTTGAAATTATTTAAATTTTTTTTCAAGAATTTAAAAGGGCATAAACAGGATGAAATGAAATCTCAATAGACAATTCCTACTTAAGATCAGAATGATGCCATCGACTTTCAATCAATGACTTATTTTGATTTCTGCTAACAAAACCATATTCACTTAGCTGCTTCTCTATTAATCCCTTCTTATAGTTACGTATTTAAATATTTTTTAATTTATTAACATAATCTCTCAAGAAATATTATTCTAATTAAGAAATTTTCGTTCACCTTAAAATGAAATTACTCAAAATACATTTGTGGGCTTTTTTCTTTTTTCTTTTTTTTACAAGACAGGGTCTTGATCTGTCACCTAGGCTATAGTGCAATGGCTGGATCAAGGCTCACTGCAGCCTCCGACTCCTGGGCTCAAGCAATCCTCCCACCTCAGCTTCCCAAACAGCTGGCACTACAGGTGCGCACCACCACTCGTGGGTAAATTTTCTTATTTTTTGTAGAGAAGAGGTCAAGCTATGTTGTGCAGGCTGGTCTCGAACTCCTGGCCTCAAGTGATTCTCCCGCCTTAGCCTCCCAAAGTGCTGGGATTACAGGCGTGAACCACCATACTTGGCTTTTTCCTAACAATTTTTTCAGTACTATAATTTCCTTGTGTGAATTGGTATACTTAGACAAAGGGGTACACAATTCCTATTTAGAAAACTTTATTGAACATCACACTTAAGAAAAACTTAATATTACCTGAAGGCACCCTTTCATTTCACATGATCTACCCTAATGTTTTCTGTATTAAAAATATGATTAAATATGAAATTAGTAAAATGCAGCATATAAAACTTCATGCTGAGCAAAAACAAGTCCAAAAAAAGTTACCATACATCCATAGAGTAATTCCCACAGGGCATGTTTCCTATGTAAATCATACTTGAATGCAATTTTTAGAACCATTTTAAAATACATTTTGCAATTTGTTAACTGTAGGCATCCACATTTTTCTTCCACCACATAAATCTGTTCCTTTGATTAAGTTGGCAATATCTGCTAGGATCCACAGAATGCAGCAAAAAAACAAAACAAACAAAAAAAAAACCCCAGTGGTTATTTCTCAAGATTTGAGGAATCTGGTCCACCTTTAATGTAGTTTCCTGAGATTTCTGCTCCACTGAAGTCAAAACCAGGATTCTAAAAGATATGAAAAAAAATTATAATAAAATAAAACTTAGCAAAAATGTAAGTATGAACTGGCAATTTAAAAAATAAGATCTAAATGACCAATAAATATATGAAAAGACACAAAACAGCACTGTTATCATCAAAATGGAATTTAAAACTATGAAGTATTTTTCAACTTTCAGAATTACAAATGTTTAGAAGATCAGTATGTATGTTACAATGTTGGCAAGTATATGGGAAAACATATAAAACATATACTTCAATATCAGTGTATAAACAGAATTTAATAGGTAGCATTTTTTGAGAGCTTACTATATGCCAGGCAGGGCCCTAACAGCCATACCAATATTAAAATATTTAACCCTCACCAACGATCCTATGAATTTTAAGTACTCTACCTCAGGATTTAGTCTTTTTGGTAGACAATTTCATTTATTCAACATTTACTGAACTCCTACTGTTTGGAAGGTACCATTAGAGGCATGTGGAACTCAAGAGTTAACAACAAAGATCCCTGCTCTAGTGGTTGACATTACAGCAGGAGGAGACAAATAAAAACCATAAATTACTCAGTGCAGGGGTTGGGAAAACTCTGTAAAGAGCCAGGCAGTAAATATTTTAGTCTTTACAGGCCACATAGTTTCTGTTACAACTACTCAACTGTATGAAACTACTCTCTGAAAGACCATACACAAACAAATGAGCCTAGCTGTATTCTAGTAACACTAAAAAAAAAAAAAAAAAACAGGCAGTGGGCCAGATTTGGCAATAGTTTGCCAACCCCTGATCTAGCTTGTTAAAAGTTGGTAAGTAGTATAGAAAAAAAAAAAAGTAGGATAAGATAAAGGAAATGAAAAAAGATTATCATACTTAAATGGGATGATCAAAGTATGCTTCATTAAGCAATGACTTGAAACACTGAAGAAGTCAGCCAAGCTATGGAAGAACACTCCAGTCAGAAGGATGGCAAAGGAAAAGGGCTGGCATGTTATTTAAGGAACAGCAAACAGGCCAGTATGGCTAGAGCAGAATGACTAAGAGAGACAGCAGTAAGAGAGGAGGAGGTCAGAGAGATAACTGGAGTAACCGATTAGACAGGACCTTTTAAAAGACCTTGTCTTTTACTAGAGTAAAAGAGGAACGACTCGCAGAGCTCTGAGAAGAGAAGTGACGTATCTGACTTGAATTTTAAAAGGACTGCTCTTTTGACAAGGCTGTGCCTGGGCAAGGGAAGAAGTGAAGAGACCAATTAGAAGGCTATTGGAGTAATCTAGGCAAGACTTCAAAGGTGGTCCAGATCAGAGTGGTAGTAGAGTTGGGAGTGATAAGTGGTCAGATTCTGCAAATTCTGAATATATGTGGAAGGTAGTGCCAGTAAGATTTCCTAACAAATTGGAGGGTATGAGAGAGACAAATCAAGGATCATTCCCAATTTTTTTTTGACCTGAGCAACTAGTTTCCAACAATTGAGATAAGAAGGCTAGGAAGGAAACCAGGGTGTTCAATTTGGACATGTTGAGTTTGTTATGTTTGTTCGAGAGCCAGGTGGACATGGATATGCAGGTCCAAAATCCAGGAGAAAAGTTCAGGCTAGAGATATACATCTGGAAATCATTATCATATAGATATAAATTATTCATCAAAATTTTAGAAGTGCTTTGATGCACAGTAATTTCTCTCCTAGATATTTATCTTAGAACATCTGAGTAGTTTCACAGAGAAGAAAGCACTGCTTTATTTTAAACAGAAAAAAATAGAAAAATCTAAATTGTATCAAAGGCAAATAGCTAAGTAATTATGATACATCCAAACTAGGGAATACTCTGAATAGTTAAAAGGAATGAGTTTTATCTGTATGTACTAGTAGGGAAAGAGACCCAAGACATACTATTAAATGAAAAAGCAACATGAAGAATAATATACACAGTGTGATCCTCCATTTATGTTGAAAACAAAACAAACAAGCCCAATATATCAAATGAGAATGAGACAGATGCGTGGAATGGAGGATTATGGTGAAGGGGACTTTCAGAAACTTTTTATACTATGTGAGTCTATACTGACTCAATTTTACAAGAGTTTATTCATTTATTACTGATGTACATTAAGTAAATTTAAACTAAGAAATCATAATACAAACAAATTCCTCTAAAGAAAATTTTTAAAAAATCAAATCCATACATGGACCATTTTTCTAATCATTTACTTTAAAATTTCTATAAAGAATTTTTGTAACTTCTCATAATTATTCTTGAGTTTTAATTTCAAATAATATTTACTCTGTGATTTTTAGATACTTGAGTATATATATTCATACATCTGTCTGACTTACTTCTTTCTGGAATCTCTCTAATGTAAGCTTTCTCTGCATTTGGTCTTGGACCCAAGGATCAGCTGCATATTCAGATTCTAGAAGAGAAGTCCAACAATTTGCTGCATCTCTCTTTGTCTTTGTAAGAACAATACGAACCATTTTTCTATCCTCTAAAGAAAAAAAAATCACAAATAAAGTTCATCATATTTTTCAAAAACCTTTAGGTAATCTTGACATACAATTGTTTTCAACACATTTCTGTTATTATAGCTTTCAAAGCTACAAAGACAAAAGGACCTAATACAAGAAATGGAAAACATACTAAGTTCCAAAACAAAATTAATTTTAAAAAAGATTCTATGAATTATAATAGTTATCCTTACCCAAAGTCCATGTCCCCTCATCAGCTATTGTAGAATCAAAGAGTTTGCCCTGAAAAATAAACATTTAAGATACTAAAAATATAGCATTTAATTAATTTTTATAAAGCTTTCATGACTATGGTTTACCTAATTTCCTACCTGATCCACATCCTATACCATTTCACCACATTTATAGGTGCTCGATGCTAAATTTCCTCCTAGCTAACATATTTTAAAGTAAACTTTTAAAAACTGATTCAATCACATTGTTGGGTGAATGGCATTAAAAAAAATTTAAAGCTCATGCTGTAGATTCAATTTCAGATTAGTTGTAACTGATTTTTCACAAACTCTTAAGTAATCAAAATATAAATTTAAAAGAGAATGTATATGCTCAGATTCATTTTAATTTGTTCCAAATTTAAGTTTAAAAGTCATTAAGATCCAAGTTGAGGCCGGGCGCGGTGGCTCACGCCTGTAATCCTAGCACTCTGGGAGGCTGAGGCAGGTGGATCCCTCAAGGTCAGGAGTTCGAGACCAGCCTGAGCAAGAGCGAGACCTCATCTCCACTAAAAAAATATAAAGAAATGATCTGGACAATTAAAAATATATATATATAAAAAATTAGCCGGGCATGGTGGCACATGCCTGTAGTCCCAGCTACTCAAGAGGCTGAGGCAGAAGGATCGCTTGAGCCCAGGAGTTTGAGGTTGCTGTGAGCTCAGCTGACGCCACAGCACTCTAGCCTGGGCAACAGAGTAAGACTCTGTCTCAAAAAAAAAAAAAAGATCCAAGTTGACACAAATCAATGTCTTTCACACGAATCTTCTGAGGCACTCAAAGCACCTCTATATAAAATAATAATAGCTAACATGTAGTATGAGCTTATTACAGATCAGGCACTATTACAAGCTTTTCAAAAACATGAATACCATGTTAGGCTCAAAACAATCCTATGAAAAAGGTACTATAATTACCACACCTTGTGTATGAAGAAGAGGCATTTGCCCAGGGTTACAAAACTAGAAAAGGGGTGGAGTCAGGTATCCTACCAGGTAGTTATCCTTCACCACTACACACGCTGCCATTAAACATCTTCGGCATCTAATCTGAGAAAGTAATCTAACTTCAACTTCTTAATTAAATGTAATTACAGGCTAAACAAGGAAAAAGTGGATCCCAGAGCCAAAGGACATTGGTGAAAATAAATAAGAGATATTATTTTCTTTGCACATTTCACCACCTGCTTGACCACGCTACAAACATGCAGGATTTTTCTAATCTTTGATGAGGAAATAAATCACCTGACATCATCTCTGAATCTTTATCCCGTTATCCTAGCTTTTATTTTCTTTGCTGTACTTTTCTACAGCTGCCTACATATTTATCCCTCATGCCTCCCTACAAGAGCGCAACCTCTTGAAGGTAGGAACCTTTTCTATCTCGCAGTATTCTTGGCAACTAGATGACTATACGATAAATATTTGTTCTTTTAACAACCTACTTAGGCTGTTCCCAGCTGAAGACCCACAGAAACAAAAGAAGCCGTCCGACTTGATATAAAAATAAAGCAGAAAAATGGGCTACTCGAATTTCCACAAGTCAAAGACTCGTCCTGAGGATAGGGGCTCCGATCAGGCCAATTTAATCGCTCTTTCTCTTTCTGCCATCCAGAGGACCCCTCCAGCAACCCAGAAATTGTTCCAAGGAAACAGTGAACTTTAAGACTAGGGGATTCGGATAAAAGAAATTGAGCACAAGCCCCGACCTGCCGCTACCTTGAGGATCTCGCGGCCACCCACCGCCAGGGCCACATGCCTGCTCTGCAGGCCACACTGAATATCCTGGGCGCGAGTGCCTGGTGGCACTTGAACTTCAATAAACACCTCCTCCAGGGTCTGGTACCACTGGCCCCACGGGGTCCCGCACGGAACCACCCCACTGCGCTCCTCAAAAGGGGCCGACATAATCCAGTTGCTTCCCGGCGGCAGCAGCACCGAGCGAGCCGAGCGCATGCGCAGAGTCCACACGCTCAGGTTACGCTCCGGCCCCGCCTCTCGGGTCACCGCACAGGCGCAGGAGGGCAAGCTGGTGTCCCGGTGTGTTTTTCCATTTCAATGGGCATTTACGTCACTGGCAGGACCGAGTTCGAAAGAACTGAAATCCAGAGAAGTTTGCATCCAAAGAACGATGGGAGAGGGCTGTAACCAGTGAAACAGGAATTCACTGCACCGTCACCAACATAACGCCAAAATGTCAACTTTCAAACTTCTCAGTTGTAAAATTGCGCCTGCGCATATGCTACTCGTGCGAAGGTTAAGATTAACAGCAGAAATGATTGGGTGTAGGAGGAATAGTAACAGTCTCCTATTGGCTAGTAGCCTAAACCCACTGACCACCTAATTGGACGCGGCTGAAAAGCCCAGCGTGCGCTTTTAGTATTCCTATGCGCGATTGGGCTGCCTCAAGGTTTTGTTATCCAATTGGCTAATGTTAGGGGTGGGTAGGGAGTGTGCAGGGAGATTTGAATTTGAAGCCGGTAGGCAGTGATAGCCTGCAGGCAGTTGTCGAGGAGTGATAGTGACTTTTCGGCCTCTAGAAATTGGTCGTCAGCATGTCGTTTCCTAAGGCGCCCCTGAAACGATTCAACGACCCTTCTGGTGCGTAAGGGGGAAGGAGCTGGGGGGCGGGATACGCTCTGACGCCCCTTGCCCCTCTCAGTTTCCTTCATGGGGGGACAAGCTGGAGGAGATTTTAGGGCTGCGATGGGGCTCATTCAACTGATAAATTTTCCTCAAATACATACTAAGCATCTACTGCGTGCGAAACACTAGTCAGCAGTGAAACAGTCCCTGCTCCATGGAGCTTACATTTGGGTGGGCAATACTGTCAGTAAACGATTAGCGATATAGAGAAACTAAAGCAGGTTAAAGGAGTGGGCATGGATTGGGGGGCATTGGTAGCTATTTGACAGTCGAGTCCGAGAAGGCCTCACTCATAAGAACATTGGAGTATTTTCGTCTGAATTTGTGGATTTCTTTTGGATATTCCATTTGAACATAAGAAGAAGGAGGATTGGTAAAGGCAGTTTATAGGTGTAAAATTATAACGGTAGCACTTATCGAAAACACTATAAATGAAGTTATTAAAGGCTGACATTGGCCACTTACCATATACCTCAAGCACAATAGTAAATCTTTACCTCAATTATTACCTTTTTTTTAGTCCCTCAACAACCTTAAGAGATAATCCTATTATTATTTTGTTGATAAAAAGACTGGGACTTTTAAAGTTGCTCAGTGTTACACAACCAAACTGGCAGAATTGGGGTATGAACCCAGGCCTCCATGAGTCTGTCATGTGATCTTAAACCCTGCAATGCATAAGCACAATAACCAGGAAGCCTGAGATGTGGTTGGTAGCACTCATCATTTAAGATGCTAACTGTGTGTGGGACTATTTTTTGTAGAGATGAGATCTCGCTCTTGCTCAGGCTGATCTCAAACTCCTGGCCTCCCAGAGTGCTAGGATTCCAGGTGTGAGCCACCACACCACGCCTATAATACACTATTTAATGGTTACTCATTACATCTGTAGTTTTTATCAGCCAACATGTGAATGAAGATGTCCACAACTCTGCTTATAAAGGAAGGCCAGCCTGAGCAACATAGTGAGACCCCGTCTCTACAAAAATTTTTTTTAAAAATTAGCCAGGCATGGTAGCACAGGCCTGTAGTCCTAGCTACTGCTAGCTACTCGGGAGGCTGGGGCAGGAGGATCCCTTGAGCCCAAAAATTTGAGGTTGCAGTGAACTATGATGACTCCATTACACTCTAGTCCAAACAACAGCGAGACCCTGTTTCAAAAAAAAAAAAAAAAAAAGGAAGGCTAAGTGAACAAGTGGATAAGCAAAAGCATATTTTCTCAATTTAAAAACTCAAGGACCTGGCCAGGCACAGTGGCTCATGCCTGTAATACTAGCACTCTGGGAGGCCCAGGCAGGAGGATCACTTGAACTCAGGAGTTTGAGACCAGCAGTGAGACCCTGTCTCTACTGAAAATAGAAAAAAATCAGCCAGGCATGGTGGCATGTGCCTGTAGTCCCAGCTACTCGGGAGGCTGAGACAGGAGGATTGCTTGAGCCCAGGACTTTGAGCGTACTGTGAGCTAAGCTGATGCCACAGCACTCTAGCCCGGGTGACAGACTGAGACTCAAAAAAATAAAAAAAAATAAAAACTCAAGGACCATATTATTTCCCAAGTATTCAAGGAACTCATCTTAAAATCTATCAGAAGTATGGTTTTAAGGAGAGGTTGTTTGGTTTTGCCTTATTATAATAGATTAAACTTGCTCTACCAATGGTAAATATTTCAGGCTCCCAATTTCAGAAATAATACTACTTACTTATTTCGTGCTTAGTATGTATGAGTGTGAGGCACTGTGGTGCTTTCTCATATTATTCCAGTAATCCTGACAACCATACTATGAGATAGGTACTATTTTTATTCCTGTTTTATGAATGAAGAATCTGAGAATCAGTGGAAAGTGGAATCAGTCCACCTTTCCAGAGGACTGAAAGGTGTACTAGAAAAGGAGAGTATAATGTTCTTATTCACCCTCTTTTCCCTATGTCTACAAGGTATCTGGCATATAGCAATGTCTGTTGATTGGCAGATACGGTGGAATTTGAACCCTGATCTGGCTGATTACAAAACTCTACTCCCAAATCTATGTTTTCTATGTTTTCTTTTCCATACTGTTAAACTCAATTCTGAGCTAAATAAAAAGTTATTCTATGATAGAAACAATATGTATGCACAGGCTGGTGTGGAGGGAGTTTTCTAGTCTGATTACGGAATTTGGAGAAAACTAGAAGTGACATTCAGGCTGAGGTCTAAAGGATAAATGAAACTTAGCCAGGCAAAACAGAAGGTGGACTGTTCATTCTAGGTAGAAGTAATAAATAGAAAATAGAGAGGTCTGGAACTTTGAAACATTTATTTAATGTAATACATAATAAAATGTTTTGTTTGCATACAAGTATTGGCTGCCTGTGTTAGCTTTGGGTCATTGTTGATGAAGATGTAAGTTGTTCCAGAAAGCTTATGATATCTCCCAAGACACCCCATTCCTTTTGTCTGATGTTCCTTCTCCCCAGATTTCTAAAAAGTCGTATGTATGATGTAGTACATGTAAGTGATGGTAAGGGAAAATGCACAGAACATGAAAATAGCATGTGCCACAGTCTCACAAAGCGTTGGTAAGTATACAGGCTGGATTTCAACCTAGTTCCTTTTGAATCCAAATCCCCATTAACTATTAAATTTGACTCTGTACAGTCTTTAGGGAAGAGTTTTTTGTTAAGTGTGGTCTTAATTGTTCTCAGCTTGCATATGCTGCTTTGTCACTGTCCACTGTCCCGTCTTTTGCTGGCCCTTACCTCCTTTGGGAGTGTGGACCCAGTGATGGACTAAAATCCTAGAATTCAACATTGTTTTGTTTTTAATTCTGGCTGCTTGCCAAGTGCTTCTCACATTTTTCCACAGAAACATCTTTAAGATCAGAGAGTAAATGAGAATAACTGTAGGCCCTGCATCATAACTACCAGTAGTGTCTGCAGTTTCCTCTGAAGTCTTCTACTTGCATTAAAAGCCAATATGTTCTCCATTTATCTCTCCACCCTTACCCCAAATGAATAAAATAGATGTTTAAGATGTGTGAATTTCACACTTCATCTTGAGACTCTCCTTCTTGAATAGAAATCCACCATCTCTACCCTTTATTGACCACATTTAGATCTGAAAATTTCCAGGATTGGAGTCTTTGTGTCAGTATATCTAAATGATTGTAATTCCAGATAGAGGAATGGAAACCTAATTCTATCGTTAGTAGAATTTTTATGGTTACTTAAAATAGGTGAAAGCAATGACTTTAATTCTTTTTAAACTATTTCCCAGAGTGAGAAATAAATTTTATATTCCTACCTAGGAAATGTTTTTTTAGTTCTATATATATAACTAAAACAAAAGTTCCACAAAGCAATGCTTAACCTTGCTACATTTGAGCCATATTATTTTCTATTGTATTTCACTTGTTTTTAAAGTGTTAGTCAAGATCTAATGGGTTCCTATCTACCATTTGACTAGCACTTAGGGGACAGCAGTAGTTGCCTTGAAATGGTCAAAGCTCCTTGCTGTTCCTATTTATTTGCGTAAGACTCTAGACCAGTGGTCCCCCAACCTTTTGGCACCAGGGACCAGTTTCATGGAAGACAGTTTTTCCATGGAGGGGCGGGGCACCTCAGGTGGTGATGCGAGCTATGGGGAGCCACCATAAATACAGATGAAGCTTTGATCACTGGCCTGCCGCTCACCTCCTGATGTGTGCACCCTCCTTCCTAAATTCCATGGAAGACAATTTTTCCATGGACGTGGGGGGATTTGGGGGGGAGCGAAGCTCTATGGCTGAGTTCCTAACAGGCCACAGACCGGTTCTGGTCTGCCACCTGGGAGTTGGAGACCATAGGTCTACACTGTATTTTCTGAAAATAGCTTTTCAGAGAATAGTATTAATCTGTTGGTTCCCAATCAGCTAAAGCTTTATGCTAATGATATTTTAGTTATTGTAAGTCATAAGAGCCCCATCTCAAGTCTGACATGTGTAAACACTCTGAAATAGCTTCAGATTTGGGACTGCAGTTAAATGAAGTTGTATAGTATAAACTTCTGGAACATAGAAATATTGTCTAGTACAGTTTGTACTTTACATAGCATGGCTTTATAAAGCCATATATATTCCCTAAGCCTCAAATTCTTTATCTGTAAATTATCACAGGGTTCTTGTGATGATTAAATAAAATATCCATAAAATGCTTACCATAATGCCTGGCATTTAGTAAGTGCCAAAAAAATTCTAATTGCTTTTAGTATGGTTGCTCTTCTGTGTGTTCAAATTACAGTTGGCACCATCAGTAGGTCTGATGTATTTCTGTTAGCTGTAGATGGATTATCACTGTAAATTTTTATTCTGGGCTAAATCTTAAGGGCTAGACAGTTTTAATTGCTTTATTTCTAGAAAATAATGGTAGCTACCTCACCTCAGTGATTCTCTTTGAGTAGAGTTGACTAACACCCAAATATCTTATTTATTATACTCAGTCCTTAATAACAAAGCCACATTGCTTGTCATTACATGATGTTCATCCCCAAACTATCCTGCTTTGTTCAGTTGCCTGTGTTCCTTTGTCCATATAAAGGACAAGACGATAACTGTTCTTCACGCAGAGACCACCTTTGTAATACCAAATGAATGCTATTTTTACGTTTAAAAAAATAGAAACAGTTTGTTTAATGGCATTTTTACATTTATATTCACTTTATTATGACAGGTTTTTCACTTAAGATCATAAATAACATTAGATGATACATGAATGTTTTTTGTTTCCTCTAGGTTGTGCACCATCTCCAGGTGCTTATGATGTTAAAACATCAGAAATTTTGAAAGGACCAGTATCCTTTCAGAAATCACAAAGATTTAAAAAACAAAAAGGTAATGGATCTCAAGATAAAACAATGGCATGATCTCCTAAGTTTTAAAGTTATGAACAACAGTATTTAAACTTAAAGATGCTATAGCACTTCTAAAAATGTAAAGCTATAACTATGTTTAAATTTTCTTATTTGATGGATTTTTGAAAGAGTCCAGTACAGAATAATGCTTTCATCATTACATCGTTGTGTAACCAGGAAAATTCAGCAAGAAATTTGTATAGGTGTGCAGCTTCCTTTTTGGTAATTACCTTAACTTTTCTTATCAGGGAGTATTAGGAAAATCAGAAAGGTATTAGATGTGTAAAAAATATTATGCAACTAATAATTTGGAAATGTACAATTAAAAGAATAATTTTATATTGCTTCATCAATAATTGCAATAGAAATATGGAAATTGTGTTTTGTATGTGGTTAAAACTCATAAACACAAACCATGATCTATACAATTCATTGTTCCGTAGAATCCCAACAAAATCCTAGTGTTGACAAAGATGCTACCTTGCCTGCTTCAGCTAGGAAAGTCAAGACCTTGGAATTAAAGGTGAGAGACTTTTATATGCCAGTTGGTTTATCAACTGTTATCATTGAAAATGTATCTTAGAAGTATTGTATTTGATGAGAATGAATTAAGTATATAAATCAAGGTTATAAATAAATCTGTAAATTAATGGAAAAGGTTATCATTAAGACTCTAATTTCTGCCTAGGACATTACCAAATATATCGTACTTAGATCTGTCCTTACTTCACAATTACGAAATGGTCCATTTCTCAGTATTTTTGGCGGTGGGGGCGGGGGTTGGCATGAAGACAGGATCTCACTTTGTCACCCAGCCTGGAGTAAAGTGGCACAATCATAGCTCACTGCAGCCTTGAACTCCTGGGCTCAGGGGATCCTCCCACCTCAGCCTCCAGAGTAGCTGGGACTACAAGCAGGCACCACCACTCCCAGCTAATTTTTGGTAAAAACGGGATCTCACTTTGTTGCCCAGGCTGGTCTCAAATTCCTGACCTCAAGCAGCCCTCCTTCCTTGGCCTCCCAAAGTGCTGGGATTACAGGCATGAACCACCACACCCAGCCTATTTTTATATCTAAATAAATTTTACATTACCTAGTAAGCCTTTCAAAATTATGTGATGCTTTATTAGTTACGACCATTTGAGTTGTTTTGGTTTTGTTTGTGTGTTTGTGGGAAAGGGTAAGTATTGGTGAAGAAAAAGAAAAAAAAATTCCAGTGCCTAAAGGTTTGCAACTCAGAAACTGTTAAGGAGTGGTGAGAGATTAAATTCTTAATAGCCTTATGACTTGTGCAAGAGCCTGCTATTACTGTTTTTATACATTCATAAACAAGTTGTACTTTTTTAAGGAGTTCTACAAATTAATAGATATTTTAGAGTGAAAAAGATTCAGAACTGGGAAACCAAAGCTACAGGTTAAGCTTAGACTGTTCATTCATTTGGCAATTACCTAAGTCTCTTGTTCTATAATATAGAGCTGCGTTGTTCATATGGAAGCGACCAGCCAATGTGGCTATTGAGCACTTGAAAAGTGGCTAGTGCTACTAAAGATCTAAATTTTTAATATTATTTCCTTTTAATTAATGTATATTTAAATTTGAAAACTGATGTTTGACTCAGTTACTAGAAAACTTTTAAGTATTTTGGAACAATATAGGTATGTAAATCTACTTTTCAACCATGAATTTTATGAAATCTAAATCTAAAAATTTCTGATGAAAATTTAATATCTGGATTGAGATATACTATATATTGGGTTGAGTAAAATATACATGTATTAACATTTTTACTTGTTAAAATAAATGTGTGGCTTGCATTTTATTTTTATTGGGCAGGACTAAATAGACACTCTTCTTGAAAATTGATATAAATGGCTTGACTTGAATTTCTTGGAGAATCTGTTCTGAAATTTTGAATTAATTATAGAATTCATAAACCCCCTTGGAAAACTAAATTACATACAAATTTGTATAGAGCCTCGAAGTAATAGGTCTTCCCTCATAGAAAATGCCATTGGCTGTGAAATTAATAAACATGAGACTGGTGTGCCCTCTCCCCCCAAAAAAACTTAGAAATATGTAAAACAGATTTTGTTCAAGATGTTTATGCTTTTTCTTCCATTTTTAGATGGAAAAGATAGATATTCTGTTTCTAGCCATTGTGCCAGAAAGACTGCTGGGTATAAAAAGATGTGTGAAAATTGTATGTCTTATTTAGAATAAAGGCAGTGAGAAAATTAGAATCAGAGCTTGTGCTATTTCAGTTTTTCTTATTTCTTTACATCTGTATATTTATTTTTCTCTTTGGATATCAAAGTTTAAGTTGATTTTTTTTTGGAAGAGTTTTTTCTTTCTGAGATAGCATAATTTAAATATTCAAAATGTGTTGCTGTTTAACATTAGAAAGAAGGTAGTCAGTAGTTAATAAAGGTCCACCTGTTCTTTTCACTGAGCTTGTTAGAAAAAGCCTGATCTATTTTGGGTTGAAGCTTTTAAACCTGAAATATTTTGAGATTTTAAGAACTTTTTTCTTTATTTATCAGATAAGTGGTCTACAAAACGTTTAATAGACTCAGTGCAATATTTAAATTAGAAATTAACTGTTTGGATCCCTTAATCTTTTCTGGTAACTAAAAGTCAAATTCGGCTGTGATATTTGTGGCACTTAAAGTCATTTGTAATTGTTCTTTGACTGTTAAACAGAAGGAATCTCAAAAGAATGATAAAGATTTGAAGATCCTGGAAAAAGAGGTAAGCAATTCTTTCAACTTACTGAAAACTAAATGTGGTATATTATGGAAAGCAAGTTATTCAGAGTTAAAAGAGAAGGATTCTGTTGCAGTTTGAGGAGTCCTTCAGTGATGCAAACGTGCCATCTAGACCAGTGCCTACAGGGGAATGGTTTC
>NW_012134081.1:1469666-1473271 GCF_000956105.1 Propithecus coquereli
CCTGGCTGGGCCTCCTAGAGTGCTAGCATTACAGGCGTGAGCCACTGCGCCTGGCCTCTTTTAATATGTTAAAACCTTCCATTTGATTACAGTCAAATGTTGGCTTAGGACCAAGAATATGTCAAGATATCTGCAAATCTTTGCCTGGTTGCTCTGATCCTGTTATATTTATGTTAAAAATGTTGACTATAATTTTATGAGGATATATGCTGATGATGTAGGTGTTGATACTTCAATAACTGAGTTTTTATGAGGTAGCTAGTGAGTGAGTTGCAAAGCCAGGATGAGAACTGATCATTTACATCAATTACTTCCTTGGGTATAGAATTTTAGATTGGCAGGTTTTTCCTCCTATTATTCTAAAGATGTCATTTCCCTGTCTTCTGGCTTCCATATTTTCTGTTGACAAATATTAGGGTTTTGGGCTGTTTTTGTTTTAATCTGGTGGTAGCAACAAGGGTGATGGCTTGTCGAGACCTACTACAGTATACTTAGAAGCCCAGCTTTGCCTTCTTGAAATAAAAAACATATTTAGCATTTCAGACTGTAATTTGAATTTGTGTAATTGTAACTACAGAAAAGAAGAATTCTTATATGTAGAAATACCTTAAAAGTGAATAAACAACTGATTAATAATTGTACTTGGAAGTTTATGGCAATTAAAATCCTTTTGTTATTAAAACACATTAAGATTTTTAAGATGTATCATAAGGTAAATATGATTATTCAAATAGCTAGTACAATTAGAATGTCTATGAGCATAATGTCAAAATCAGAGGTTTTTCCAGAAGCTTTAATGCTTTGATCATCAGTAGCATCGATTTACGTTGGTGTTGTATTAGTGAATCGTTTATTTATCACTTTGTTTTCGTCCAGATTCGTGTTCTTGTGCAGGAGCGTGCTGGTCAGGACAGGAGGATCCAGGACCTGGAAACTGAGTTGGAGAAGGTGGAAGCAAAGCTAAATGCTGCAGTCAGGGAAAAAACATCGCTCTCTGCAAATAATGCTTCACTGGAAAAACAGCTTATCGAATTGTCAAGGACTAATGAACTACTAAAATCTAAGGTATTTGAGCCTTGTGATAACATTTATAGTTCAAAAAATAACAAACATTTTTTTTCCTCATTACAGATATTTGAGAGTTTTAGGCTCTAGTTTTGCCTTTTCTTTCATTAAATGTACCTTAAGTGGTAAGCTGTTTCAAATAAAAATTATAGTATCTTTTTTAATTAGGGTGCCTGGCACATAAATAAGTTATAAACAAATTACTTTTTGTTTTGATATCTTACATTTTATCACCCCCAGTAAATAAGATTATTAATAAAAATTATAGAATTTACATCTACAAATCACTTTAAAGACCTTTCTCCAAAATAAATAATAGCATAACAATAGGCTTCCATCTCAAATCCTTTTGGGAATCAAGTGGGAAATAAATAAACTGATGGACTAAATATGCTCAATAGATAAATTGTGTTTATCACTGTTAATATATTAATCAAACTTAAAGGGATTAATGTGGTCATCCCGTTGGTTACAGAATTAGAGGGAGCATAAAAGTCACTGTTCAGTTTAGTAAGATTCATCTATTCAGGGCCTCTGATGTGCTGGGCTCTTTGCTTACAAAGGGAGTTAAGAGTGCATTAGAATCAAACACAGGGAAGGGAGCAGATTCCTGGGCCCCCACCCAGGGAGATTCTGATTTCCTAGGCCTGGGATGGATACTATATTCTGCATATTTCAAAGTACACCAGGCAATTCTGATGCATTTTGTTAAGCAAACACACATCAAGATATCCTCTCTTAGAGGCTTGTTTTAGAGCCTTGCATTGGACTTCCCAACATATAGAGGTAAGTGACCACCCAAACTACCTTTCAGAAATAAACCAGCAAGTCACATTAAGGAAAAAGAGAGCTAAGAACAGCAGTAATATACAATCAGTAATTATAGTGTTGGTCAAAGGCTGTTTTCTCTACCAGTATATTGCAAGCAAATAATAGCTCCAGTGATGAGTAGAATAGTCAATATTTATGTGATTTTATATATGACTTAGCAAAAAATATTTCTGAATTTTTTTATGTGTTTTTTTTAAATTTAGTTTTCTGAAAATGGTAACCAGAAGAATTTGAGAATTCTAAGCCTAGAGTTGATGAAACTTAGAAACAAAAGAGAAACAAAGATGAGGGTGAGTGCTACCTTCAGCAGGTTTGCTGTGTCTAGATCTGGGGATCCGAACAATTTCCTAAAACAGATATCTCTGTTGTGTAGAGTATGATAGCTAAACAAGAAGGCATGGAGATGAAGCTGCAGGTCACCCAGAAGAATCTCGAAGAGTCTCAGGGGAAAATAGCCCAACTTGAGAGGAACCTGTAAGTCACTAAAAAGAAAGAGAAGATAAGCATAACCAATTTTCCACTGGCTTCTCTTAGCCAGTTACTATTGGCTGAGACTTCACTCTTCCTTCAGTACTTATCTCATTCCTCCTTCTAATTGTTCTGTTTCTTTAAGTGACAGTTGAGCCCTAATTGTTCCCAAACATTTTATCCTCGCAAATTGTATGAATGTATGGAACTTGGAAGTTTATGGCAATTAAAATCCTTCTGTTGTAACAATCAGGAGGAAAGGTCTCATACTCATAGTCTTATGGAGGTGGTAGTTATAGCAAAGTTGAGAAACACTGATACAGGATTAATGCACAATCCTAGCCTTCTTTTTATTACCAAGCTATAATTTACATAGAATAAAATGCACAGGTCCTAAGTATTCAGTTTGATGACTTTTGGCAGTTGTGTGCATCTGTGTAACCATTAACCAACAAGACAGAGAACATTTCCATCCCCTCACAAAGTTCCTTTATACCCCTTCTTGTCCTGCTGCTACTGCTCTTGTAACGCTCCCCACCCCTGCTACTACTTTCTGACTTATATCATCATAAATTAGCTTTGCCTTTTTGGGGATGTTTATCACAGTTTATGAGAGAGAAAGAGGGAAGGGGAGAGAGGGAGAGTGTGTGTCTTTTGTTTGATATAATTTTTCAAGATTCATCCATACTGTTACATGTATTGTAAATTTCTCCTCTTTATTTCTGAGTAGAATTCTACTATATTAATATATGCCTTCATTTGTTTACTATTCTTCATTTGATCATGATTTGTGCTGTTTCCAGTTTCTGACTATTATGAATAAGACTGCTATGAACATGTTTTATATCTTTTTGTGGACATGTTTTTATTTCACTTGGATAAATTTCTAGGAGTGGGATTCTCGAGTCATAGGGTAGTGTAGGTACAACATTTAAAAAAACTCAAAGTGGTTATACCATTTTACACTCCCACTAGCAATGTATGATAGTTTCAGTTGTTCACATTCTCACTGACATTCGATATTGTCAGTCTATTTGATTTTGGCCTTTCTAGTGGGTGTGAAGTTGTATTTCATTTGTGATTTTAATTTGTTACTGTTAATGTCAAGCATCTTTTTATGTGCTTAGTGACCGTTCATATATCTCCTTTTGTAAGGTGTCTAAGTCTCTTGTCTGTTTTCTTAAATTGGGTAGCTTGAAGGAGGTGAACACATAAGTAATTGAATACCAGGCAGTCTGCAA
>NW_012134081.1:1477117-1497692 GCF_000956105.1 Propithecus coquereli
TTGCTGGGTCATTCTGTAAATATAATTTTAGTTTTATAAGAAGTCTGTGTGTGTTTTGCACAGAAAAAAAGCCTGAAATGATATTTGCCACAATGTTAAGGTGTAGAATATAATGCATGAAAAAAAACGAGTTTTTATTATTTTAAGTTTCCTTGAAACTCTTGAATTTAGGTTTCATACTTAATTATTTGTGCTTCTTATTTGTCTCTTAGTAACATATCACAATGTTATTTTAAATTATTTTGATGGTTTTCTGTTTGTATATAGGAATTATCTTCTAGTCTTCAGCAGAAGCTATGTTCTTTTCAAGAGGAAATGATTAAAGAGAGGAACCTCTTTGAGGAAGAATTAAAGCAAGCACTGGATGAGCTCGATAAATTACAGCAAAAGGAGGAACAAGCTGAAAGGCTGGTCAAGCAATTGGAAGAAGAAACAAAACTTAAAGCTGAAGAACTCAAACTCCTAGAAGAAAAGCTGAAAGGGTTTGTAATAACAGGACCTCATGTTTATGTGTGACTTCAAATGTTAAAAAGTATTTTCAAGTATATTTTCTTAGGATTCTCACATCATTCATGTGCATGTGTGAGGTTGAAATTATTTCACAAGTAAGTAATAGAGAGGTAAAACACATGCACAGAATGTATATGCAAACAAGTAAGACAGCCAGAGTAAAAGCATTGCCCTTTTTTCCTGTAAGAGTTTTAGTAAACAAATTACCAAAGTTTTGTGCTCCTTTACTACTTATATTTTCTAAGAATTATTGGACATCAGCATTACAACAATAATGAACTTAAAGAATTCTGCCCTTTAATGAAAATCATTTTCATTTTTTGTCTATGTGTACATCAGTTTACACAGTGTAAGTTACACCTTTAGTTACATTTTTGAAAAAGCACAAACACACACTTCAAAAGTAATAATAAAAAAGCAAAATGGGTCAGGCTAAGTGCTTGGAGTCCCAGCTAGTGAGGAGACTGAGGCTGGAGGATCACTTGAGCCCAGGAGTTCAAGGCTGTAGTGCACAATGATGGTGCCTGTCAGTAGCCACTGCACTCCAACCTGGACAGCATAGAAAGACCCTGTCTCAGATATTAATAAATAGCAAAATGGGAGGAAAAAAAACAAAACTGAGAAACATTATTTTGAAACAAAATATGGAATGATTAAAAAGAAATAGAACTGAGAAACATTCAAAAAATAAGAAATTGATCAAAGTAGAAAGCCTGAAATCTGTTTCTAACTGTAGTCCTTGTTTCCATCACATTATGCTTCCTTCTTCACTGCATTTATTTAAATTAAAATATCCAGTTTGATTCTTGAGTTCAATTTGCAAGTAAAATAATGAATTATGTTATTTAAATCCTTAGTATCTCATCATTAAAACATTTTCTAACAAAGACCCATGGACTAGACATGAGATTATAGTACTATATCTCACACATGCGTATCTATCTCTTGTTGGGTACTTTGTTAGACTCTTTTTTGTTTTCTAGTGTTGATTAATGACGAAAATGAACACCAACTTTTGTATGTCTCTGCTTTTGGGGGGACAGTACAAAAGTGCAATTAGGGGGATTATTCTATACTGCAGCCAGGCTCAGGGAACAGCAGCCTTAAGAAACTGAGTAGAAGATATTATTTTCAGAGAGGAAAGAAAGTTGAGACAATGATTTATTCTAACTCAAAGAACTCTGGTCTAGTGGTCAAGAGATAAAGATTTTATTATGAGATCTGTTAACTGTGTGATTCTGAGCAAGACAATCTTAGTTTGTTTCTTTCATTTTTCCACCCAATTAGATATAAAACAAAGGAGTTTTATAAGATGATCTCTAAGGTTTCTTGTAGCCTGGAAATTTCAGGCTTCAAAGAAAAACTAAGAGAATTGAATGTGATTCTTCTAGGGGACAGCAAAGAAAATATTTTTATTACAAAGCCTTTGGTAATATTTGATTGCTTTTGCTGTGGTGTGTATAGTTTTTAAATCCCCACACTCATTACAGAATGAATTTGATCAGCTATTCATCTTGTCTCAGTGTCTTAACTTATTCTGTATGTGCACAATGCTCATTTACAATTTTTAGTTCTATATGTTCTTTAAAATCTCTCTCATAAGCTCATATGCTTATCTAAAATTTTATTACAATTTATTTTTTTAACTCTGAGATTTGTAGTATATATTTATTAAGAAGACTTAAAACCTATTCTGTCTATGCAAAATAATTCATTAAAGAAGTTATTGAATCTTTGAATACAATGTATTATGTGGGCTATTCATATAATCAGAATAAAACCACAAAGCCCTATAACTCTTCCAAAGAACTTTTAAAATGAAGTGTCTTTAACTGTACTTAGTATTTCTTAAGTGTTTGATGTAGAAAATTAAATTTTATTCAATCCAAGTGATTTTTAACTGGTAATCCTTTGTATTCTTTAGCCTTGGCTGCTTCCAGAAGATTCTGTTTTAGAGTCTTTTTACCCTACCTTCTTACCCCAAAATTTTTACAGTAAAGTAAAAGCAGGAAAGATAAGATGAAGCCAGTAGAAAAGTTAGCGCATTTTTAAAACATGCTATTAGAGGTGGGTCATAAACTTGAATCTATGCTGTCCAGTAGCTAGTGCAAAGATGAAGATAGGAGATACGTGATTCACAGTTTCAAAGGTAAATACTATTTTCTTTCTTAGGATAATTATTTGTAGTTAACGTTTGATCTTGTAATTGTTCCTTTTTCTTAGGAAAGAAGCTGAACTGGAGAAAAATAATGCTGCTAACATTCAAGCTACCCTGCTTTTGCAGGAAAAGTATAATAGCACAGTGCAAAACCTCGGGGATGTTACTGCTCAGTTTGAAAGGTATTTCTGACAGAAGCCTACACTCCTAAATATAATGTGAGCAGGGAGGGGTTTTTAAGAAAAATCTGTGAACAAAGCAATCACACAAAGATGGTGATTGGTATGACTAAATTCCATAATCACCGAACATAAATGGGCATTCAGTGTCACCTGGTAATCTGACTACATTTATATAGAAATAATTGTCATCCAGTTGATCTTCCAGTTTTCCATTCCTGCCCCTTCTCCAGTTGATCCTCCTCAGATCTCTAGAGTAATATACACACTTATTGGGAGATTGTCAATGACTCCCCTTTATCCCTCAGGTAAACCCACTGTGCCCTGTGGTGATGGCCTGCCTTATGCTTCTAGCTTCTGTTCCTGCCTCTTATTCATCAAGCTCCAGTCTCACCTCCTAATAGACTATGTTCTACCTGCCTCTAAGTGCATATGCATCTTTATCCTCTGAAATACCTTCCCCTGTCTAGCTAACTCCTTTCCCATCATGTCTCAGCTTAACTATAAATTCTTCAGAAAGGTCTTTACATGAAGGTTCCCCTCTTCCATTAGCTTAAAGTTCTTTGTACTTTTCCTTCATAACATTTATTGCAAATTTAATTATATATTTTTATTCCTTTTTTTTTTTGCAAGAGAAGCAAGAGAAGCATTTCCTCATCTTCCCCACAAGACCATAAAACTCTGTGACAGTATGTGCAGGGATTGTATATAGTTTTTGATTTGGAGTAATTTTCATGTTTGGTAGCTAATTTTTTTAACCTCATTATGCATACTTCCTACACATAGTAAGCATTTGATATTTTTTTCCTTTGAACAAACAGCAAATGCATGTAAACTCATTAGTACTTACCTCAGAACACTGAATTCTTACCTGTGTAAATATATGAATATAAGGTTTTGTTTTACTTACAAAGTATACAAAGTATAAACTGATCAGCTGGATGTTTGTCACTTATACAGTACTTAGAAAAATGTTTTGATTTTTTCTTTTTAATCAGCTATAAAGCATTAACAGCTAGTGAGATAGAAGATCTTAAGCTAGAGAACTCATCACTACTTGAAAAAGTAGCCAAGGCTGAGAAAAGTGCAGAGGATGTTCAACATCAGATATTGGCAACTGAGAGCGCAAATCAAGAATATGCAAGGTATGTAGAACAAATAAATAAATAATGGCCTTAGAAACATTAAGACAATTTATTGTTGTTGGAAAGCCAGTTAGTGAATTGGGACAGGGAATTGACCCATGGCTTGAATTTTGGTGATATTAATTTGCAAATTAAGAATTTACTCATTTAAAAAAAGTGTAATTCTTGAAGAGATCCTTGAGTTTAAAAAGAAAAAAGTAATTGAAATGGCTGTGAAATTTAGTGAACTCTTCTCTCTCAAACTCAAGGATGCTTCTAGATCTGCAGACCAAGTCGGCACTTAAAGAAGCAGAAATTAAAGAAATCACAGTTTCTTCTTTTAAACAAATAACTGATTTGCAGAACCAACTTAAGCAACAAGAGGACGACTTCAGGAAACAGCTGGAAGATGAAGAAGCAAGGTAATCTAGGATTAAAACCTGAGTACCATGTAAGTCAGCTATCATGTTATTTTTAAAATAAACTATTTTCTGGAGGCTGAGGTAGGAGGATCACTGGAGCCCAGGAATCTGAGGTTGCTGTGAGCGAAGCTGACGCCACAGCACTCTAGCCTGGGCAACAGAGCGAAACTCTGTCTCAAAAAAATAAACAAACTGTTTAATTTTTCCATGCAGAAAATCTGGACAAGAAAATACAATAGCGGAATTAACTGAAGAAGTTAATAAGTGGCGTCTCCTTTATGAAGAACTGTATAGTAAAACAGAACCTTTTCAGGTTTGTCAGGAGCAAACTTACTTGTATTTGTTAGGAATTCATTTTGTTCCCTGTTACAGTCATGATCGTGACTTTCTGCAAGATCACTTTGCTGTGTACTTACAATTCCAATTGAGCTTCCTATTAAAGAACGCTTATAAATTGTATTAGGCATAAATCTTTTTCCAGCTTTATTGAGGTATAATTGACATATTGACATAATTTTTTAATGTAGCCTTCATAGGTTAGAAAATACTTTCTAAAAAGGAACTTAAAGTTAATGGCGCAGACGGTTCTCCTCAGTGTTTCTCAAATTAATATGCTGATCTTTTAAAAGAAAAAAGGATAAATGCTAATTTTTGCACTTAACTAGAAGTACAGTGTTGCTTATATTGTGGTGATCCATCTGATACAGGTAAGGCTGGCTAGCTGGCTTTCTTGTTTCTTTACCTCAGTTTTAATGATCTTTAAAATGAAAAATGCAAAGTTTAAAAGATTTTCATAGACAATCTATGCAAAGCCCTGAGAATATGTAAGCATACTCTATTTTTGTTGGGTTTTTTTAAAATTTTATTTAGTTCATTTTATAGTTTATATGAAACGAGTAAGATTTAAGTTTTTGCAAAGGAAAAGTTTTTGAAAACAAATTTAAGTTTTTAAGTATTAACTTTATTAAAAAAACCTTTTTCAGCAACAACTGGATGCATTTGAAGCAGAGAAACAGGCATTGTTGAATGAACACGGTGCAGCTCAGGAACAGCTAAATAAAATAAGAGATTCATATGCTAAATTATTGGGTCATCAGAATTTAAAGCAGAAAATCAAGCATGTTGTGAAGTTGAAAGATGAAAATAGCCAACTCAAATCGGTTTGTAAAATATTTAGTTTTATTAAAAATATTGGGGTGGGGAGTTAGTATCTAACTATATATTTATTTGTCTCATAAGTTGCTGGCTTATTTTAGTGAAGTTTATTCTACCCTCACTACCACCACTCCCCAACAGTGTTGTGCCTCTGATGTTGCTACTCAGGGAGGTGGAGTTTGGGACGTGCCCACAGTCACCCTGGGATGACACTTGCTTTGGGAGGGCTGTCTTCCTCCTTCACTGACCACACATGGCTATTAAACACCACTGGTTGCTGGCTCATTGCCCGATTTTCAACAGTATCCTAGGACATAAACTGCCCTACAAATTAATCCAATCAAATTCTGGCTCTTTTGTGGGAGTTGTGTCTGAAATCAGTGCTACCAAGCACTGATCTGATTTGTTCCGACTTTGGCAGGGCTCCTCCCAGCTGTCTCATTTCCTAGTTTTCTTCTACAACCTAGCTGGCCTAAGTTTAGCCTATATCTTGAATCTCCTCCCAATTCCCTTTCACCATTATCACCACTGTTTGTAGATCTCCCTTAGGCTTCACTTCTCCAAGCTTGGTTGCACGTGCAGTCAGTTCCTTTGGGAAGAAATTAGGCACTCTCTCTCTCTCTCATGACCTGCTTTTCCCCCCAGACAAAATCTCTGAGCCAGGACGCTGGAGCTGGAAATGGGGGACAGTGACATGCTTCTCTCTGGTATCTCTGCCCTAGTAGCTGAGTTCTCAGTGGACTTGTGGGGAAGGGGGCTGAGGGATAGCCTCAGGTTCTCTTGGCTTCTTTTGGTACAGAACCACTGCCTCATGAGGCAGAACAACGGTGATCAGAGTTTCAGCATTTTTAGCACAACATGCTCAAGACAGAGCTTCTGTCCCGTAAGTGAAGCTGAGCGGAGGAAGGGATTCGCCCTGCTGAACTGCATTTGTCCAGAACATAACCTCAGCAACAGGGAGCTGGTGGCATTGATGAGAAACACTGATGTCCTGCTCCCCATGGGAAGAAAAGCCTCTGACTGGGAGTTGGAAGAGGGAGCCACATGTTCTCGGCTATAGCTGTCTGGGGCAGGGTCTCTGCCTGTCTAAGATGGGAGTGGGATGGAAGGAGCAGTTTGGTTCAAATGCCACAATCTCATCTTTCTTACCAAATTTTTGTAGATTTCCTTGAATAGACACTTCATTTGCTATTTTACCCTCAGGACCATTTTCAGAGGCTTGAACTGGTTACCCTTTTGTAATTTTTAGTTTCACTCGGGAGGTCAGCAGAGCTTTCCTGCTGTCATGCCAGAAGTTGATCCCTACAATTAATTTTAAGTCAAACTTTTATCAGAAAAATAGTTTTGTAGCTGTAGAGGGGCAAGAAGATTTAAAAGACTTTATCTCCTTTGTCACAGCTATTTAAAGTCATTTTGTAATTCAGTCTTAAAGTCTGTATCTATTAGTGATTTTTGCCATTTAGGTTTGATACATAAGGAAGTTGGAATTTGCCGGCAACATTGATAACATGTTTCACTGACATAATCGTTAATAATTATCTATTTTTCTCACATAGGAGGTGTCAAAACTCCGCTCCCAGCTTGCTAAAAAGAAACAAAGTGAGACAAAACTTAAGGAGGAATTGAATCAAGTTCTGGGTATCAAACGCTTTGATCCTTCAAAGGCTTTTCATCATGAAAGTAAAGAAAATTTTGCCCTCAAAACCCCATTAAAAGAAGGTAAGGAATGAAAAAAAAGTGTCATCTTCCTCTGGATTTGCTTTCATAGCATTTAGTAAATTACTCATTTTTACAAACTGTGAAAATTTGACGACACCTTCTGATATAAAAGAAGTTCTTACTGAGATCATTGTATGCAATGCCTTTTTTCCCCTTCTTCTATACTCTTTTCTATATATCCAGATCCTGCCAGTCCTTTAAGCCCAGTTCAAACTACATTTTCCTTGAAGCCTTGTTTGACCCACACACCAAATTATTCCCCGTATAATACCTTTAGCATTTTAACCTAAATGTCTCTTAGGTCCTTAATCACACTAAATCAAAATTGATTGAAATAGTGAATAAAGGAATATAAAAATTATGCTGCAGAATGTAAGCATTGCTTCATCTGCCTTAGAGAATATAGGCTGCCTGTTCTTAGTTTATTAATATAATGATTGATGAATTAGTTTTAATTTAGAATACTAATACTACTTTTCCATAATCCTTTCAGGCAATACAAACTGCTACTGAACTGTGAAGTGTCAAGAATCATGAAAGGAAGTACCTGAGAAACCTGTTGAAATTATTTCATTCTTATTGTTGACATTATTTTGTAATGGGTATTTTATATTGTATTTAACTTTGACTGCCTACCCTTAGGTAGATGAAAGAATTCCAAGTATTCAATTTGTACTTCATGAAATTACATTAATGTTTCTATTTAAGATGTGTAAGTTGAAATATTGATATTTTAAGAATTGTCCAATAAAATAAAATAATTCAAAGCTTCCGCTTCTACCACTGTAATGTAATGATGCAGTGCTGCTGTGCATGCCCCACTTGATGGCTTGGTGGGTCAGATAAACACCCACCCAGTTCATGATGGGCAGCTCAGGTCACATGGTAACTTGGTGGCCCACTCTTAAGCATTCAGTCTCCACTAAGGCCCAGTAGCAGCCCAAGAGCTGTTTCTCAAAGGGAAAGTAGATGGCTATGCGTGGTGGCACCTGCTTATAATACCAGCACTTTGGGAAAGATCACTCGAGTCCAGGAGTTCCAAGACCAGCCTAGGCAACAAAGCAAGACCACCTCTACAAAAAATAAAAAATCAGGCATGGTGGCGCATGCCTGTAGTCCCAGCTACACAGGAGGCTGAGGCAGGAGGATTGCTTGAGCCCAGGAGTTTGAGGTTATAGTAAGCTATGATCCCACCACTGGACTCCGGTCTGGGTGACAGAGCGAGACTCTGTATCGAAAGGGGGAGGAAAAAAAAAAAAGTAGTTATCTGCAGAGGATGAAGAGGATGATAGATAGGGCTTTGCTCCAAAATCCCAATGGGTGGCCCTGAGATTTGCCTATAGGGGGTCTGCCAAAGGCTCCAAACAGCATTTCTATCTGACACAGACACTTCAAATATCATTTGATCTGCAAGGCAGTAATGGCCCCAAGCAGCAGTGCAGCTTGCACAACAGCCTGGACCTGTTGCAGAGCCCTTTATCCTGAGCCCCAAACAAAACTAGCAGCTTTTCGGGTCACTCAGTAAATGGGCCAGAGTAATACACCCAAACGAGGAATATGTTTTCTCCAAAATCCAAAGAAGCCCTTTAGGTATTGTGCCCCTTTTTTGGTTGTAGGAGGGGGGCAGATGCAACAACTTACCTTAGAAGGGATATCTTGACATTCCCCAACACCACCAGACCCCTAGAAGTTTTACTGATGTAGTTGGCCCTTAAATTTTTGTTGGATTTATTTCCTGCCCTCTGGCATGCAAATATCTTACCAATAAGTCTAAAGTAATTGCTACCTCTCACTCATAACGTCAGTGAGCATAATGGCATCAATGTAATGGACCAGTGTGGCACCTTATGGAAGGAAAGGGCATTCAAGATCCCCGTGAACAAAATTATGACAGAGCTGGAGAGTTGATATACCCCTGAGGTAGGACAGGGAAGATGTCCTTGCCAGCTAAAAGCAAACTGCTTCTGGTTGGCCTTCTAGACAAGGATGGAGAAAAAGGCATTTGATAGATCAATAGCTGCATACCAGGTACCAGGGCTGTGTTAATTTGCTCAAGCAATGAAACCACAATCTGGTACAGCAGCTGCAAGTGAAGTCACCACTTGGTTAAGCTTATGATAATCCACTGTCATTTTCCAAGATCCATGGTGGCACTAATCTTCAGTTCCTCTAGGAATTCAGTATTACTTTTGGTTTACAATTTTCCTAGGTACAGGCAGTTCCAGTGGCTTCCACCTAGCCATTCCCACCATAAGAGTCCTCACTCCACAGGTGAGGGAACCAATGTGGGGATTCTCCCACATTGCTGAGTATGTCTATTTCAATTATGCATTCTTAGAACTGGGGAATAGCCACAGAATGGGTTTAGGAATCCACTGGGCCCACTGTGAGATGGACTTCAGATAAAATTCTCGATCACCTGACCTATATAAGCCTCTACTCTGACTGGTAGGCCACAGTGACATTTTGGATCTCCTGGAACTAGTGTCAGTTCAGAGCCAGTTCCACTAGTCCACAAACAGTCGGATTATTGCCTTTTCCCCAATGTACAGTTACCCTGGTAAAAGGCTGTATGTCCCTTTGAGAAAGGCGGGGACAAAGGCTAACAGTATAAATTTTCAGTAGTGTACCAGGGTCCTTCCTCAAGGAAACCCAGCCTCCCCTTCATTTAAAGGGTTTGGGAGTCTGTAAAGTGGCTCAGTCTGGGAATTGAGGGACCATAATTCTGTTTTCATGACTCAAGTTAGACTTTTGTTCACTTGACCTAGAACTTTTCTGCTTATACAGATCAAGAAAGAATTTAGCAGGTTCCATATCTCTTTCACTTCTAGGGAAACCATGAACTTGCCAAAGCAAGAGGTCTGTGCAAGGTAGACTATTCTGATGGTTCTTTTGGCTCTGCCATTCATTATGATAACCACGCCACCTTGCCTTGGCAGTTGAGTCCCATCCCGTGGCCCCTGCTACTCTGGGAGTCAATGCTCCCAATGCATTTAGGTTTCCTACTTCAGGGACTGCAATTCCTACTGTAAGTTCTGGCCTTCAAAGAACAATCATAGAGTTTGGAAAAGGATGCTGGGGCTCTCCTCACAGATTTTTTTCTCAGAAGGTATGACTTCCCCACCCTCCCAGTGTGGGTAATTCTTAAGTGACGAATCCACTCTCACATTCTAATATTTTAATCCCATCCTCTCCATTAAACCAAGGCAAGTCCAACATTTCCAGTTCACTCAATGGAGGCCATCTTTTCCATGTTTCAGTCAACCAAGGAAACTGAGTGTCCTTTCTAACTCCCTAAACTGCAACATTACATAAAGAATCTCTGCTTAGTGAGTCCATATCAATAAATTTGGCCTGATCCAACTTTATTTCTTCCATCATTATCCCACATCTTTAGTGTACATCCCCACATATTCCCAGATTTATGTATAAATTAGAAAATTTAAGTAATTCTTTTGGAGTATAGCATATAGCATCTCTCTTCATGGCTAACAGTTTGTTCCTCACCCTTAAGGGCCTGCTGAGACTTCAGTCTAGTTATATGTCTAGAAGCAAAGAGGTGGTGGGTGGGTCCTGAGGAGAATCAGCATTGTCTTGCATAGTTACAGGACAGAGCCATGGCAACTGCCTCAAGGGAGGCCATTTTACTATTTCCTCAGGTAATACAGCCTTAATCCTCCCAGACAGGGTTGGAGGGCACTGTCACTGGGAGTGGGGAAGCCTCTTCCCCTGGCAAAGAAGACACAACATCAGTCTCAGCATCACACAGCCATTCTATTATCTGCTTGCGGTTAAGAGGAATAGAAGGAGCAGATATGGCAATTCACAACACCCGTTTGACTACAACCATAAATCATCTTTCATCCTTTTTTTTTTTACATTTCCAAATAAAAGGTCCTAGTAGCCGGTTTTCTAGGCCAACACACTTTTCCATTTTCTTTCTCGTGTTCGGCCCTTTCCCACTTTTGGGAAAGTAAAATAAATTTCTTCCTTCTACCCTCATCTTTGGAAAAATTTTTCTCAAACCCGAGTGCACCAGCTCTACACTAGCTCACCACCCTAACAATAATGGCGTGATGGCCTCCAGGCCAGGAGAAGTGGCTTAGTCCTGTAATCCTAGCACTCTGGGAGGCCGAGGATCGCTTGAGGGCAGGAGTTTGAGACCACCCTGAGCAATAGAGAGACCCGCATCTCTGCTAAAAATAGAAAAAATTAGCTGGCCAACTAAAAATAGAAACAAAAAATTAGCCGGTCGTGGTTGCGAGTGGCTGTAGTCCCAGCTACTTGGGAGGCTGAGGCAGGAGGATCACTTGAGCCCAGGAGTTTGAGGTTGCTGTGAGCTAGGCTTGAAATCTCCCAGCACTCTAGCCAGGGCAACAGAGAGACTGTCTCAAAAAAAAAAAAAAAATCCTCCATTTGCACCCAAGTTGCTCCAAAAATATTATTTCATTCTTTCTTATCGCTGAGAATGGCTCAATTGGAATGGCAATTTTTGTTGTTCTTAAATTGGTACAGGTGTTCAAACCTTAACTGAGCACATTCATCACTCTTGAAACTTAGAAATATTACTGGGCTTCACTCCTAGAAAATAACTTCATTCTGTCTATTCTGTGGTGCACGCAGGCTTCACTCATCTAGACGCCCTTAATCCTTTAAGGCTACTCTACCTACTGTTCCCTCAGTCAGAGTGGGGGATGGGGTTAATGAAAATGACCTGTTGCATTTTAATTTCTGTGTGCTGCTACCACAGTGCCTTTTACTGCCCTTTGTAATAATTAAAAAGCACTTGCCAGGGAGGGGAGTAGGGGTTAGAAGATAAGAAGATTTCCAGTAAAAATAATAACAATAATAAAAGGAAAAAAGCACTTGGGGGAACACTGGAGAATTTTACTAAGCATATTCTGTAGCAATAAGGCGTAACTGAATGAAATTATAAAAACTGTTCCCTTCAGGACGGGAATCGATTGCAGGATCCACGTGCTTTTCTCCTGCAAAAAAAATTGCAACAAGTCTTGACACGAAGTTGTTGGGCTTTTTTTTTTAATAGTTCATTCTACCAAATGGTTTTGCTAATGTACCCTGGCTTGGTTGACAATTAAACATGAAACTTCTCATTGGGTATTTTCGAGACTACTACGGGGAATCAGCTGCCAGTTTACTGCCATGTGGAAAACTGCACGAGATTCCGGGATTGGAATCAGAATGCTAATTTAAAAGGTCAAGTGAAGCTGCGCCTCACATTTTGGCGTGCCTGCGCTCCCTGCAGGCAGAAGCAAACAAAGACCCGGCAAGAGAAGGTAGAGGCTGAGACTCCTTCTGTATCTGTATTCCTGAAATAATTTTGGAATCATGCCTGAAATGCCGGAAGACATGGAACAGGTAAGAGCTAGCAATTCAAGAAATGAAGCATTCTAGAGTAGGAGTTGCTTTTAAAGCATTCCAGTGAATGCCTGGTAAAAGCAGAATGGGTGTATAGAAAATAGAAACGGGTGTCATTCATTTCCTTAAAACATACCCTAGGGACATAGACGAATAAACCAAGTTTAGTTATTGACCTAGGGAACCAGGTTATGGAGAGCTCAGCTAAGTCTCATTAACTGGCAAAAATAAAATGCAAAACAGAACAGCAGTTTCATTTACCGGATTAAATGTAGTGATGTATGTGAAGGTTCTATATAAATATGGAATTTATCTCTCGTATGTTCCAGACTTTGTATGAATTGAATCTTCTAACATAACTTTTTAGTTGCTGCTCTCTCTTTAAATGTACAGACTTAGCCACCACACGAAGTTGGGTATTGTCTGTATAAGAATGGCGTTTGATTCACATAGACTCTATCATCATTAAAGAAAACGATTAAAAACCATACTTAAACATCTGCCCCTACACCTATACCCAGCTTTCACAGGGCAAGTAGCAAATCAGATTCTCAAGTGTAGTCAAGTTAAACTTTTTGTAAAGCTGCTCTGAGAATCAAAATGCTAATTGCATATGCCTGTATTTACTTAAATCTTCGTGGAGAACACTGCTCACCCCCCAGCCCCCGGCGTCCTCCCGCCCAGGATTAGATTACAACAAACCTTGCAACAAGAAACTTTAAAAAAAAAAATTCCTAGTTTTTAAGGGAGACTTACGGAGAGGATCTTGGATCTGGCCCCTCCCCCCACCCTTTCTTTGTTGTCCCCAGATTACTAGGACAGTCCTTTCAAGGATTCCCTAAATAACGCTAGACTGGTGAACAGTAACAGCCTGGATTAAAACCAAAAAAACAACAAAATCAAAAAGTGAGCGACTTCGGGCAGTTACTGTTCCAAGGAAACTTTATGTTTACATGAATAAGAAAATGAGTTTTGTTGGGAGTTGGGGAGGAAGGAAAGTCACGGGCCTCTGATTTAAGAAAAACTTGTTTAAAAGGCTGCTTGGCCTTTGGCTTTAAATTAAACTAAAAAGGGTTATGAAAATAAGGCCTTACGAAAATCCAAGCAGTGGTGACGTTTGCCAGCGACGTTTAGAGCTCGATGTCCTGGGTGTCTGGACAAGAACACGGGCTGTTCGGAGAGAAATCCGCGACTCCTTCACTGCCTGTGCTGGGGTTAGCTTCTGGGTAAATTTCCCCAGGCGTCCTGTTCTGCCTGGAGGACCCTGCGTTTTGAAGTGGAAGGAAAATCAGTTGGCGCTAGGTGGGCCTCAACACTTAGGGCTCTTGTTTCTGATTTACATTTTAAAGGCAATTCAGGTGGTAGAACGTCCAGCATTACACTCTGGTTTGGTTCTTTAATTTTCGGTTCTTACGAAGCCTGGGCACCCAGAGTTCAAAGCTGCAGCCCCGCTGGCGGAGCTTCTCCAAGTGTGGTCCTGACCCTTGTTAACTCCACTAAACAGTAAAGTCCCGGGCTCTGCCACCAGTTTCCCATTCTGATAGTGTGGGTAAAGTCAAAGAACCTGCGTTTTGAAGAAGTACCCAAATAGTTCATCTTCCTCTCCCCCACACCTTTTTAGTTAAAAATAGTTTCGCATTTTTGAAATTTCACACATACTATTTTTCAGCATCCCTGGAAGACAAATGGCTCAGCTGCCAACACTTATTTATATCTCGTCTTTTTCTATATCTTTCAAAACCCACACCTAATGCTCTAGAGATATGTTCTCTGTGCTCCTTTCTCCCCCTCACCGCCCATGACTTTAAAATGTTTTATTCTATTTTATATAGTACATGCCCAGTTCATTCTATGATGCACTGTGCAGACTTGAAACTCTAGGCGATCCAATTCAATCCCTCCTCGGTTAAGAAAAAAGAAAAAAATCAGAAGAAAAAGTACACAGATAAAATCTCCAAAACCAAACTTCAATTCTTTGCTTAAGGTCCGGGCCTTTGTTTTGCGTACCACTTTAAGAGTTGGCGCGTGGGCTGGGAGCATCCCGCGTGCGCCCGCCTCCTTCTTGGGGGGTCGGCGGAGCGTGGCCAATCAACGGTGCGGCCATGGCGGCGGAAGCCGGAAGCGGGGTGCGGGGTCGACCTGGGCCTAGAAGAGGCGGGCCCAGGGCTATTGAGCTGAGGCCGTGGCGATCGTGTTTGCGGCCGCTCTGGCGGCGGCGCGGAGACGGCGGGCATGGTGGGGCGGCAGAAAGAGCTCTCTATCCACTTTGTTCCCGGAAGCTGTGAGCTAGTGGAGGTGAGGGAGTCGGCTTGGGGGGGGGGGTCTCTGGTGGGAATTTAGGGCGCTGGGGAGACCAAACATCTCGGCGAGGATGGAGGGGGGCTTTCCATGAGCATCCCGCCTGAGTCCGAGCCTCGGGCAGGGAGTCCTCTGAGCGCCACCTCCCCAGCTTCAGAGCCCAGGGCGGTGCCACGGAGTTTATCTCGGCGCACACCCATCAGTGATTTGTTTTCCTACCACTGCGGCCGGAAGCAAGTATGTGGAGATTTTACTTTTGCGTTCTCTGTCTCAGCTGCTGGGGATAGAGGGGATAGAGGGCTTTTTCAGAGTAGTTTCGGTTTTGAGTCTTCATTTCTTCATCTTTGGGTCATAGTCCTCGATCTTACAAGTTCATAGCTTCAAGAAAGGCGGGGAAAGGTGGCTTTTCAGAAATAGCAGTATTGGAGATGACGAGTTAATGAACGCTTAGCTTGTGCAAGGGCCAGTGTTACGCACTTCACAGGCATTACTTTAATCGTAACTATGAGATACTGTTATTGCCTCATTTTACAGATGAGAAAACTAAGGTATAGAGGGAGAGAAATTGGCCCAACTTCATTCAGTAAAATTGGTGCAGGAATTCAATTATAAATCTGTTTCTCGGGCTTTGAACCGCTGTGAAGTTTGCATGAAGGAAGACTATTTCTGGTATCCCCCCAGCCTCTCCTCCATTCCATTTCAAAGGTCCCAGCGGTCATCCATACACAACATGTTATATATCCAGCGCTGGGGATAGGATTGTTAGTGCCTAGGCTAGTATGTCCATGGAGCTAAGACATATAGGAGGAGATGGCTGTTTTTGATAATGCAAAGTTTTTATGCTTCCAAAATGTATTTAGTGTTTTCAGACCACTTTGGGTCTTTCAGGGTCTAGTTAAACCTCTGTGTTGTTCTATGTGCCCCCAAACAGTGCTGAGTGTATGTTACGTGTTGTTTATGAATATGCATGTATGTGTCTGTATAAAGGTTGATCTATTTTCACAGGGGTTCAGTAAAGAAATGAGAATGGCTTTTCATGTTTTGTTTCATTAAAAATGGAACAGCTAAGAGCTTGGCAACATACTTGTTGCACTGTCAACCTGTAGAGTTAAAACTGATTCATGAGAATGAGATCTGTCTTATAGTTAAGGTTAGAGAAGCAGCCTGTAGTGATTCCTGTTAATACTATCTGTGGGGTACAATAGGGTGACAGTAGTTAGACCAATGCCACCTAAGTAGTCAGGGGACCTTAGAAAGTTTCATTAAAGTCCAGGAGTGTCTACTCAAAGATCTACCTCAAGGGGGATTAAAAAATAAGTGTGAAACTTTGCCAAATTTAAAAGTTTCTAAGAATAAAAGGTATATTTATCACTAAAATTTAAGATGATCACTATTTATTAGTGATATTTCATTCTTTTCTAGTACATTTTTAGTAGAAGTTAATAAAGTAGAAATCACTGTCCCCGAGTACTGTGTTAGGTAATTTGAAAAGAGCCATTTATCTTGCATTACCTGTCTAATTCAGAATCATTTGATTAGATAGCATAATTAAGAACATAATAAATGTAGTAGATCTACATTTGTATGTATTTAATCTTTCAAGACTTTTTTTGGTGTCTATAAATCTGATCACCTGAAGTGGTTGAATTCCATATATCTAAGAGTTTATACAGTAAGAGGCAGAGATGTATGTAGAGTAGCTTAAGTTGATACTTGATTTACTTACATAATAAAAATTGAGAAAGTAGACTTTTCAGACAAACAATATTTTCAAGTCTTTATTGTGGTTTGGGTGAACTAGACAGCTTTGTATTCTTTCATTCTGAGTTCCTTGAAGGCTTTAGAAATAATTTATGGAGTCAAAAAGTCCAAGGTAATTTTTAGAGGAATACTTCTTTTCCCCAACAAGCAAAATCCAACAAAACAGTGTACACTTTAAAAAGCTTCAATTAGAGTACTGTTCATATAAAAACTCAAAAATAGATTTGTTTGGCATCTTTTAATTTCAGAGTGATGCGAAAAGTTACCTTATTTAAGTAAACGAAGCTCACTCTGTATTTAGACTTTTTGTGGTAAGAATAATATGGAAAATGTTAGAAATGTGGAACTTTGAAGTTGAAGGAGCCTTAGTCATTTTGTCCAGATACCTCATTTTTACCAATGAGGAGTTGGATCAATAGAGTTGTAATAATTTCTCATTACCACGGTTTGTGGCAGTGTATAAAACTTTAATCATTCATGAAACCAAATATAAGTTCGGAGGATTGAGACAAAATCCACTAGATTTGACTTGACCACTTAAGAAGACTCAAGTTCTGGTCCCAGCTGTTTCCCTTTTACAGTGGACAAAACTGACATCTCTAGACTTCAGATTCCTTTGGGAATAATGTCTTCCCTAATAAGGGTGTTCTTATGGTTAAAAGGTGTATGATGTATGTTTATATAACATAATAGTTTTGAAATAGGAAGTTCCCCACTCTTCTAATGAAGACTCTTGAGTATTTACATCTGACCGCTAGGTACCGTGTAGAGTTTCATATTTTCTTCTAGGGGCCTTACATAGTAAGTACCCCAGGGTTTAAAGATAAAGTTGCATTTTCTCCATGCAACCTCAATTCTTTTTTTTAAGTGTATTATATTACCTCAAGAGCTTTGTTCACCTTGAAACTTAATACTGTAGTTTATCTTCTCTAAGGTGCTCTTGATTATAAGATCATTTGGGCTCTTATTTTAAGATGCAATTGAGATAACAGAAAGTACTGCCAAACTATGACACGTTAATAAGATGCATATCTTTTTCATTCATGTAACAAATATTAAAATGAGGAAAAAATGTGCTTCACAGAATGAAAGTATGCAGAGATCTTAATTCACTGTTTAGTAACTTTTGTGGATTACATAATACTTTGACTTCTAGTTTTCAATTTTAAGAAGGAAAGATACTGTTGTGGCCAGGTGTGGTGGCTCAGGCCTGTAATCCTAGCATTTTGGAAGGCCCAGGTGGGAGGATCGTTTAACTGCTTAGAATTCGAGAACAGCCTGGGCAATATAGTGAGACCCTGTCTCTATCAAAAATAAAAATAATAAATTTAGTGAGTGTCATGGATTATATGCCTTTAATCCCAGCTACTGAGGAGGCTGAGGTGGGAAGATCACTTGAGACCAGAAGTTCAAGGTTGTAGTGAGCTATGATGAGGCCACTGCACTCCAGCCTCGGCTACATGACAGAGGAAGACTCTGTCTCAAAAAAAAAAAAAAAAAATACAGTTGTCCCTTCTAGAAAGGTAGATGGCACTTTTTTGATTTGTTTAAATTAGAGATAGAGACCTTTATGAAAGCCTCCAATGCTCCTGGAGTTCAAGATTATAGGGCTTTTCAAACTGCAGTCTCCAAATTACCATAATGAGCATCACCTGAGAACGTGTTAGGACTAAAAGTTAGCAGGTCCCACCCCAGACTTACTGAATCTGAAAGCCCTCTAAGTGATTTTGATCCACACTGAACCCTGAGAACCACAGACCTAAGAACTGTTACCTGTTTGCTTCTATAGAGTAAAGTAAAAACTGAGAAATTCGAAAGAAACCAAATCATACATCTTTTATAGTATCTTCCCAGGAATCTTTATAGTATTTATCCTGTGTAAATTGTTTTCTGATTGTATCTCTACTAGACTTGGCATGTTTTTTCCTCTTTGCAGTTCAGTCTTTGTAGAGCTGTTTTCTTGCCAAAATTGAAAGAAAATATTTTGCTGGTCAGAATCCTTGTTTTCATAGATTAATTGGCTTAGAGCCAAGTTTTGCTACAGAGAACCTGGATGAAATTTCTTTTTTTAAAATAATGAATATATACTGTGTTTATTTGAGGAAATACACTATAGAATGATGTTACCTCTGCATGAAAATTGAAATTTCTTTTAACTTTTAAAATTCTTGAAATTAGTCAAACAAGAAAAAATAATCCTTAAGAATTTACCTTTTATATTGTCTTTCTGTTAGCCTTTTCATTTTGAGTTTTGCATGTGCTAGCAATACCTAATTTTGGTATCTTTTTAAAAAATTTTGTAGTCTGTCTTTGGTTATTGCATATATTTTTAAGGTTTTAGACAGCTCAGAATTAGGTGCCTGTAACAACTTTTGACATAAAGAGGCCTCAAGTTGATTAAAATTTAACTTTTTAAAAAAACAGTCTTTATTTAAGAGTCTAAGAAGAAAATTGGTGTTGCCCATTTTGAGAAGAAGAGAAATTTTTGAAACTATGCCTTGGAAACATAGCATTTAAGTTCTTTCCTAAATAGTGGTTCTTTTTAATTTCTGTGCATAAGGAATGTTTTCCTTTTTACAGTAGAAACAGATCAGTTTAAAATATTTTTTCTTACCCTCTGTTTATTAATTTCAGTTTATATAGGTAAATTTAGAGTTAACTCAGGAACATTTACCAATTTCATTAAACTTAGAAAATATATTAATGTCAAAAGAACCAAATTTATTTTCCTCCTGATAAATTCCTCTGAAATGTTGACTAATTCTCTAACTCAGACTCATCAAAATATGATAAATCATTGAGATTTGAAAGAAAATTTGGGATTAAAAACTGAAGACCAGAAATGTCAACTTGTGACTGTATAGGCAGATAGAACCAAATGCTCAGTTGGGCTATAAAACAAGCTTAAAACAGTTCTCTCTAGAGACTGAAAGAGCACCTTTGGTCATCTGTGTAGGAGCAAAACAAATTGTACACTTTTATAAACTGAAGAATATAACTAAAGTTGCTTTAATTAAATTCAAGGTATATGTAATCCTTATTTATTACTCATTTGGGCATCGTCAATGATAAAAATAAGATTTTCTTTCATTAGGAAATGTAAATCTAACTAGATAATTCTTTGCAGTGTCATCTTGTGTTCTTTTTCTTGGATGAGATTATTAAAACTTTAAAAAAAGATTAAAACGTGATACAGCTGTTGATATAGTAATAGTTTGATTAATCTTTGTTCTGACTTTGGACTTGGCTTGTAGATAGATATGACACATAAAGTACTTGAGGTATTTACTGAACAATGATGGTGACTAATTTCTTTGAGAGAATGATTTTCAAAGTAAATAATCCCTTTTTTCCCCTTCACATTTTAGGAAGAAGTTAACATCCCCAATAGGCGGGTTCTGGTTACTGGTGCCACTGGGCTTCTTGGCAGAGCTGTATTTAAAGAATTTCAGGAGAATAATTGGCATGCCGTTGGCTGTGGTTTTAGAAGAGCACGACCAAAATTTGAACAGGTTAATCTTTTGGATTCTAATGCAGTTCATCACATCATTCATGATTTTCAGGTATGGTTTAGTATATTTTAACATATATATGAACTGTATTAAGAATTGTCTGGGTGACATAGAAAATGTCTTTGCTCTCAAGGAAGTTACTCTACTTGAAAGCTCTAACCTATTATTAAGCAGCAACAAAATAGTGTTGACGTTTTTTTTTAAGCATATCAAGGTATATGTAATCCTTAAAAAGGTTAGGTTGAGACTCAGGTTGACAAAGAAATATGAAGCATTTTATAAAAAGCTTATGTTTACAGAGTGCCTTCTAAGTAATACTTCTCTGAAAATACCATTTTTTTTCTTTTTTTTTTTTTTT
>NW_012134081.1:1499821-1502199 GCF_000956105.1 Propithecus coquereli
AAAGCTTTCAGGGATATAAGTATGAAATGTGGTTATATATAAAAGCATTTTTTGTGTATTTAAGAAAATGTATGCTTGTTGTTTTATAATCTGATTCCCCCACCCCCAATCTTTGCATTTTAGTACCTGTGGAACCATCTCTGGGATATCTTATTCCTATCAATAGCTGCATAGTACTTCGTTTAATGATTCCCCTGCACTAAAACTACTGCCTTGGACTATACTGTGTCTTTGAGAAGCAGCTACTAGTATAAAATACCACACTAATGGACATTTCGTTTTTCAGTTCTCTTGTATTATAAATTATTCTGCAGAAATCATCCTTGAATGCATTCCTGTTTTTGTTTTGTACTGCTATAACAGAATATTGTAGACTGGGTAATTTATAAAAAATAGAAATTTATTTCTCATAGTTCTGGAGGCTGGGAAGTCCAAGGTGAAGGTGCCAGCATCTGATGAAGGGTCTTGCTGTGTCTCCAGAGGGAGGAACTCTGCGTCCTCACATGGCAGAAGAGGAAAAATGGCGGAGCTCTCTCCCATAAGCCCTTTCATGATGGCATGAATCTATCCATTCATGAGGGCAGAGCCCTTATGACCTAAATATTTCCCAAAAGCCCTTACCTCCCAACACTGTTGGATCGATGATTTTCAACATGAATTTTTGGAGGGGACAAAAACATTCAAACCATAGCAATATTTATGTTCACTTGTCCAATAATTTAACTTTAAAAAGAATATTTGTTGACATTCAGTTAAAGTGTTAATTATCCAAAGACTTTTGTATCCCCTCAGCAGGGACTAATATATCTAAATACCACAAAATTCCTTAATCAGACTAGGTATGGGTGGCTCATGCCTGTAATCCCAACACTTTGGGAGGCTGAGGAGTATTCCTTAAAGCCAGGAATTTGAGACCAGCCTGGACAACATGGTGAAACCCCCATCTCTACAAAAAATTAGCTGGGTATGGTGACAGATGGCTATAATCCTAGCTTCTGGGGAGGCTAAGGCGGGAGGATCCCTTGAGCCCAGTATTTTGAGGCCACAGTGAGCTATGATTGTGTCACTGCATACCAGCCTGAGCAAGACCTTAGATTTTTGAAAAGAAGAAGAAAAAATTTCTTAATCATTGGTTGGAAGAATAAATGTGAGCACTCACCCTTCTTCACTTCACATAGATTCACCCATTATTAATGTTTTGCCCCATTTGTTTTATATGTATACTTTGGTCAGACCCATTGATAATTAGTTGAATTTCATCCCAAAATACTTCACCATGTATCTTCTAACAACAATTTACCATTACAATGCAGTTATCACACTTAGGAAATTTAACATTAATATAGTACTATAATTAAATACAGTCTATATAGGAATTTTCCCAGTTGTGCCCTAAATATCCTTTTTTGCTTTTATTTTTTAATCTGGCAATCAAGGCCTATTCATTGCATTTAGTTGTCATGATAGGTTTTATTTTTAATGATCAGAATAATGTAGAAGTTATATATAAAAATATTCCAAATGACAGAATACACTTAAATGTGATCTTTTTGTTATTACAAGTGAGCTGTGTCATTTTGGTGTATTTTTATTAAAAGACAAAGTTTCTGCTTGGGTGTTTAAATTTACACACTTTCATCTTACATGAAAAAATTAAAATATTAATCAGCATTAAAGTATTATCTGCTATTATTCATCTCTAGGAGCTGCTGTTTTGAGGATTCCTATTCTGTATGGGGAAGTTGAGAAGCTTGAAGAAAGTGCTGTGACTGTTATGTTTGATAAAGTGCAGTTCAGCAACAAGTCAGCGAATATGGACCACTGGCAGCAGAGGTTCCCCACACACGTCAAAGATGTAGCAACTGTGTGTCGGCAGCTAGCAGAGAAGAGGATGCTGGTGAGTGTTTTTGAAAGGAAAGGTCCCTAACTTCCATCTTAGTAAAGATCTTTGTCTTTTCCATGCTTGAACTTTCATAGCTATACTTGGAATGTTAATGAGTGAAAGTTAAAAGTTCCTTTTTAAAAGTAGACCAAACAAAAGTAGTTTACAGATAGTAGAGTGTTTATTGATGAAGAATAAAAATAGTCTCTTGTGTTTTATTTCTTACACAGTGTAGACCCCGTCTTTTTTTTTTTTTTCTTTAATTGTAAGGTGATGGAAAACTTGTATTTTTTTTCCTTTGGCTAACAAAATAATCACCTAATGTCTTTGAAAAAGAATGTATGCAGTGCCAAAAAAGAAGCTAAGTATGAATCATTTTGGCCACTTTAAGAGTAATTTGTATTTTTTTAAAAATATTTAAATGTGAATTAATTTTAAACATTTGAAAAAGTTGGTACTAAATAGAGTATTCATACAACAAAAGATTAGAAACATT
>NW_012134081.1:1507214-1508171 GCF_000956105.1 Propithecus coquereli
TGGGGTTAGATTTTTTTCTTGCTGATTTGCTTGAGTTCTTTATAGATTCTAGTTATCAGTTCTTTATTGGATGTATAGCATGCAAATATTTTCTCCTATTTTGTAGGTTGTCTATTTGCTCTAGTGATTGTTTCATTGGCTGTGCTGAAGCTTTTTAATTTGATCAGGTCCCATTTATTTATTTCTGTTGTTGCTATGATTGCTTTTGGGGTCTTCTTCAAAATTTCTTTGCCTAGGCCAATGTCTATGAGTTTTTTCCACCATTTTCTTCTAGAATTCTTACAGTTCCATGCCTTATGTTTAAGACTGTTATCCACCGTGAGTTGATTTTTGTTGAGTGGTGAGAGGTTTGGATCCTGTTTCAGTCTTCTACATGTGGCTATCCAATTTTCCCAGCACCATTTATTGAATAGGGATTCTTTTCCCCAGTGTATGTTTTGTCTGCTTTGTCAAAGATCATATGGCTATATGAGGATGATTTTATATCTGAGTCCTCTATTCTGATCCATTGGTCTATGTCTCTGTTCTTATGCCAGTACTATGCTATTTTGGTTACTATAGCCTTGTAGTATAGCATATTTAAGGAGGTGAAAGAACTCTACAGGGAGAACTACAAAACACTAAGGAAGAAAATAGCAGAGGACATAAACAGATGGAAAAACATACCAAGCTCAAGGATCAGCAGAATCAACCTTGTTAAACTGTCTATACTACCCAAAGTGATCCACAGATTCAATGAAATCCCCATTAAAATACTGACATCATTTTTCACAGACCTAGAAAAAATAATTCTACGCTTTGTATGGAAACAGAAGACCCTGTATAGCCAAAGCAACCTTAAGCACTAAGGTTATTTTTACTTTATGATGGGTTCATTGGGTCTTAACCTCATCATAAGTCAAGGAGCATCTGTATTTGAGATTTTATGGAGTCTTTAGAGCTTGCTTTTAATGAACC
>NW_012134081.1:1508221-1510590 GCF_000956105.1 Propithecus coquereli
GGTGTAGGAAAATCCACATATAAGTGGACTGCTGCAGTTCAAACCCATGTTGTGCAAGGGTCAGCTGTATATTTACACAAAAGTCTCTTCTGAAGAATGCATAGTATTTGAGTATATTGTCTATGTTATATAATTTTCAGGTAACCTTACCCTCAACAATATTTTAAGCCCTTAATAAGGAAGCCAGAAAGCAGAGTGACTTGTATGACTTGGCTTCTATTCAGGGCTCAGTGCAAACCCTGATTTACGATGTTCTGGTTTCTGTTTTGGGATATTCTTTCCTAAGATTATGATCTTATTCCCTCACTAGACACACAGCATTTGTTTCTAACTTCCTAATTTACTTAGAATTTGGGGTTTAGATGGGATCAGATTTGATTAAAGCATTAATTCCCAAACCATATTATATTTTGGAATTATTAAATAACTGGGGAAATTTTACTGATACCTGAGTCCTACCCTGGATCTGCTGAAATAAAATTTCAGGAATTGAGGACTACTAATCTATTTTTAAATGTTTCCCAGGTGGTTCTAAGGTAGCGAGCCTGGCACTTGAATTTGGCATCCACTGAACTAAAGCATTCTGTTTTAATTTACTACATTTCGTATAGTGCACAATTGTTTCAGAGAGTAAAAAGTTATTCTTCTCTAGCTATGCATTTTCCGTTGGTGGAAGAAACCAATATAGGTCATTTCCTTACATATGTTTCTAGAGGTACTGTGCATATATGAGAATATACTCACAGCACATGAATACATGTTCATGCTCTCACCATGCTCCCCTTCATTTACACAAATACTAGTATATACACATTTTTACGAACTTTGTTTTTTTCACTTGGAATTTGTTTTATAAAGAATTTTTTTTTTTTTTTTTTAACCAGGGTCTTGTTCCATCTCCTGGGCTAGAGTGCAGTGGCATTATTGTAGCTCACTGCATCCTCAAACTCCCGGGCTCCAGTGATCCTCCTGCCTTAGCCTCCCAAGTAACGGATACAGGCGCGTGCCACCATGCCTGGCTAATGTTTTTATTTTTTATAGAAATGGGTTCTCTTGCTCAGGCTGGTCTCAAACTCTTGGCCTCAAGCTCTCCTGTCTCAGCCTACCGAAGTGCTGGGATTACAGGCATGAGCCATTGTGCCAGCCAAAATGGTTTTTTTTATCCATGATAGCATAAACAATGCCTGTATTTCCTTTTCCAGATTCCCCAATTGTCCGCAGTTATCCACATCTATCGTTTTGTCTGTCTTTACATACAAACATGGTAATATGTGTACTTTTTTCCTGAACCATTTATAAATAAGTTGAAGACAAGATGCTTCATTACCCACTTAGATATGCTTCACTGTATGTTTTCTAAAAACAAGGATATATTTCACATACCCCATAGTTTCTCCAAAATCAAGAAATTAACATTGATTCGTCATTATAGACCCCATTAAAATTTCATCAGTTGTCCCAGTAATGTCCTTTGCAGGTCTATCCAGCTCTGGATTACTCATGGTGTTTGTCACGTTGTTGTATTAGCTTCAATCTGGAACAGTTCCTCGGTCTTTATTGTCTTTCATGATCTTGACATCTTTGATATCTCTGTATATAAGAAACCATAAATTCCCATTGATACCTCCAATTCCAGTCTTGCTCCACAGGGTTTATTTTAGCTTCCGACTTTCCATGTTTGTAGCTCCTTTGACAGTGAGAAGCTTCAATATATTTACTCATTTGTTCCATTCATTTATGAAAGACTATTCTGAAGACACCAACCATGTCGTCCCCTGCGCCCGTCATTACACAGGCTTTGATGAACCAGCTGAGCATCCCCAGATTCTTGGGGACTGGCCCTGATGCCAGTGATGACAGAGGCCATCGCACCTGGTCAAGGATCCTTCCCACGCTATGAGGCACTGCACCAACAGAAGGAACCAGTTCTTTTTTTGGCTGCATTTATTCCATTGTATCAGTGAGGGAATCACAATTTATTAATCAGTCTATTACTGATGTGTATAGATGGTCCTTGACTTAAGATGATTAGACTTACAATTTTTTGGCTTTACAATAGTGTGAAAGTGATACACAGTAGAAACCATACTTCAAATTTTGAATTTTAATCTTTTCCGGGGCCAGTAATATGCTGTATAGTACTCTCTTGTGATGCTGGGCAGTGGTAGTGAGTTGCAGATCCCAGTCAGCCACTTGATCACAAGGGTAAAGAAACTGATACTCTACAGTGCACCATGTTGCCAGCATTTTTGGGATATTTTGTGTTTTTGTATCCCATAGTATCTATAAAACACCCATTTTCCACTAATGTTATTTTTGTAAAATATTTTTATTTCAGATTATTATGGGGGTACAAATGATTTGGTTAC
>NW_012134081.1:1510640-1512603 GCF_000956105.1 Propithecus coquereli
TTATTTTAAAAATTCTTAAGGCCAAATTCTAGAAATTGCTTTTTTGTGTTTAGCTGAGAATATTTGTATGAATTTGATTTTAGGTATCTTGTAGAGAGCATTCCCGGGAAGGAGGTTTCATTTTAGTTCCTAGACCTTTTAAAGAAGCTTTCTTGTCAAATCTATTATTCTATTCAACTCAGAAGTTGAAGCTATTTTGAACTTACTGTGTCATTGTTCTTAGGATCCATCAATTAAGGGAACCTTTCACTGGTCTGGCAATGAACAGATGACTAAGTATGAAATGGCATGTGCAATTGCAGATGCCTTCAATCTCCCCAGCAGTCACTTAAGACCTGTAAGTACATGGCTTTTAAAACCTTACTTTTCAAAAGTCAAGATCCGTCACTGTAGTATGTATTATTGATAACCTTTTTCCTGTTGTTTCGGAATGTGTTGGATAACTTCATTTCTCAGTACAAATCAAAGTGAGCTTTGCTTGTATGTTGGCAGTTCAGTGCTACTTTTCTCTAAATTGTCATGTGTAAAGAAGACAATGAGTATTGATGAAATTTGTAGGAAAAGGCATTTTAATTTTTCAGGGATGCTAAAATCCAATTTCTTGCTCTAAGGGTAAAATGAAATAGCGAATATATAAAATCTAAAGACGTGGCCCTTCATTTACTTTTGGTTTTCTGTGTTTTTTCTTTAAAGATTACTGACAGCCCTGTCTTAGGAGCACAGCGTCCAAGAAATGCTCAGCTTGACTGCTCCAAATTAGAGACGTTGGGCATTGGCCAGCGGACACCATTTCGAATTGGAATCAAAGAATCACTTTGGCCTTTTCTCATTGACAAGAGATGGAGACAAACGGTCTTTCATTAGTTTATTTGTTGTTGTTTTTTTTAATGAAAAGTATAGTATGTGGCACTTTATAAAGAAAAAAGGAAATAGTTTTGTATGAGTACTCTTTAATTGTGACTTAAGATCTTTCAGGTAAATGATGATGCTCTTGCACTAGTGAAACTATATAAAGAAATGAAAGGGCAGTGATGCCTTGTTTGCGGTAATGATTTTTCTGTTTATCATTTTGTTCTGGCTAAACTTGCATTTTGAGTATAGTAAATTATGATTCTTAACTCTTTGAGATCCAGGATGAAACAGATCTGCTGTAGACTTTTTTTTAGATGAGACGCATTGTTCATTCCCATAACCTCCATATTTTCAGGGTTTTTGCAACTATTGTCCCTTTTATGTTGATTGTTTTAAAGTATGTGAAATAATATGAAAATCACTGTTCATTATTTGCTTTGCTTGAGCTCAGATCAAAATGTTTGAAGAGAGAAACTTTATTTTTGCAACTTAACGGTTTTTATGCTTGAGATGTTTCAACATGTTATGTATATTAGAACTTCTATAGCTTGATGCCTCCTGCTTTTGTAGCAGTGTATGGTGAGCACTTGAGAGAGGGTGTGTGTGTACGTGTATTTTTTTAATATAAATATATAACTGTCCTTTTCACTCTGTCGCTAAGTGGTATTTCATATATGTGGTTATACTCATAATTATGGGCCTTGTAGTCTTTTGATCATCAATAATAATAAATATATACTGCTGGCATGTAATGCTTGGTTTCTTGTATTTACTTCTCTTTTTCAATGTAAGGACCAAATTTATGTACTAATTCTTTTGTTGTTTTAACTTTTTAAAAGCTACATTCTTATCATGTAACATCTGATACATACAAAAAATTATGTATTGAGATACAAAATGAACACTGAATCTACCACTGGAGATCTAGAATGTACAGATACATACCAACTGATTTTTAAAAATACAGTGGATCCTTGAACATTTCGGTGCGTGCTGACCACCTGAGAAGTCAAACTCCATGCATAACTTTTGACTCCCCCAAAGCTTGTAACTACTAATAGCCAGCTGTTGGCTGGAAGCATTACAGATAAATAATTAATATATATTTTGT
>NW_012134081.1:1525313-1544396 GCF_000956105.1 Propithecus coquereli
TTTCAAAAAAGATAAATTACTTTCATAACTTGCTTTGCTTAAGGACTTCTGAATGTTCTGTATTTTTCCACACAAATGGCAAAAATACTTGAATTTATATGCATATAAATGTATATCTGGAAATCAGATACAGTCAAATTCATGTATTTACTTGCAAATGCAAATGATTTATATTGAAAGATGGCTATGAAATTGCTCAGCTCTATCTACAGTTGCTTTACTTTCCATGGTCCCCTCTTGATTCTAATTCTTAACATATATACGTTTTACATATTACCAAACGATTCCAATTTTTCCTCAGTTGGTTATAGAACTCAAAAAATGTTACTTTGAAATGTAAATTTGATATAGAGTCTTCAAAATGTTTTAATGTGGGATACTACAACTTATCCAGGATAAGTCAAACACTGTGACATGTTGGAGGGCTGGGAATAATTTTTTATTCTCGTTACATACTATCATCTCCAGGCTTTATATGCTTAGAACACATTAGGTTCTTGGATATTTGAAAGAGTGGCAATTGTTCTGGACTTCAGAAGGGTTCTTCCATAGTTGGAATTCATCCTGAAACTAGAGGACGAGGATGGTTGATGGAAAAAATGCATGCTATATGATATGATACCATATGACACCATTATCTAGTTGGATAGTGTGTCTTTCAGCAGCATGAGGGATAGTCATCTTTCATAATGTCAACCCCAAAACATACCCAATTTCTCTCAATGACCTGTTACAGATCCATCATCTATGACCCACTTAAGTCTTCCAAACCAATTTAATACAGTCCCTGGCTACAGACAGTTTTGTCAGGCCTAGATTATTTTATTTATTTAAAATCCCGAAGACTTGTTAAGCAGATGTGAACTTTGATAACTAGATTGGTTTCATCCCAACCTTAGATTTTTAAAAAAGTGCTTTTAATTGTGAAAAGAATCAAGCATACAAAAAATGCATAAAAATGTGTGTACAGTTTAAAGAATAATGATAAACACCTATGTACTTACCACCCAGGTTAAGAAATAGAGCATCATGAGTACCTTAGAAGCTCTCTATATACCTTTCCCCTCTTGTGCCTGTCTTAGGCACATTTTTTTTCTCTAGAGAGTGTGTGTGCCTGCGTGTGTATGTGTGCGTGTGTGTGTGTGTGTATGTGTGTATACACAGGTGGTGGGCCAGCCCTCAGATAGCCAATCTTCCAGTTTGAGTTCCTAGGCAACCTGCTTCCAAACCAAGAAGAGTTGATGTTGCAGGTGAAATCGGAAGGCTGTCTGCTAGAGAATTCTTTCTTGCTTGGAGAAGTCTTTTTATTCTACTCAGGCCTTTAACTTATAAGATGAGGCCCACCCACATTATGGAGGGCAATTGGCTTTACTCAAAGTTCACAAATTTAAATATTAATCTCGTCTGAAACATCCTTCGAGAAGCACCCAGGATGGTGTTTGACCAAATATCTGGGCACTCTGGCTCAGCCAAGTTGACACATAAAATTAGCCATCATAGTGTCACTTTCTCCCCAGAAGTAACTATTATCCTGACTTTTTTTTTTTGCCTTTAAAAAAAATTGTGATAAAACATACCATAAACTTTACCATCTTAATCATTTTGAAGTGTGCAGATCAGTATGGTTAAGTACATTCACATTGTTAGGCAACCAATTTCCAGAACTCTGAATTTTCAAAATTGAAACTTTATATAACTATTAACAGCAACTCTCCCTTAGCCCTCTACCCTGCTCCTGACGACTACTAGTCTTCTGTCTTTATGAATTTGACTATTCTAGATGTTAGAGCCGGTTCCCCTCGGCCCCAGGAACAGAGAGGCAGAGTCACCGAGGCTGCAAAAGGCAAAGGAGTTTATTGGCTAGCTCGAGCTAGGGTCCAAGTCCCAGAGCACCAACGCAGTGGCCTCCCTACGAACCAGGACCCTGCCTTGGGGTAAAAGTGAAGCTTTTATACTTTCTTTCGCACAGGACACACCGGTGGCACACGACACGCAGGTTCCACACAACACGCTGGGCACACCATCTCCCCCTTCCCCCTTAGTCCATTGGTTCCTTTAAGTGACGGATTGTTTTGACTCCTGATTGGTTGGCTCCAAGCCCCAGGATTTTCAATTTTTGCGCCGGCGCCAGTTGACCAAGAATGCTGGTCAACAACAGCTGCAATGCTGGCGGAGAATGGCTGCAATGCCCTGATATGGTGAGCTGGGGGTATGTTTTCTTTTGATCAGCTCTCTCCTGTTTGTGGTTTTTGCGGTTATTCCTGGTATCTCTATTTCACACTCCCGGCACTGGGCATTATGCTTAGGCACAACCTGTCTTGGAGTTACTCCTGCTCTTACTCCTACATTTAACAAACAACAAAAAGCAAGCACGGTTACAGAAGCAAATGGCACTAGTTAGAATCAAAAACAACAAAATACAACAAAGTACATTCTCCTAATATTAATTCCTGTCTTTCATAGATACCTCGTGTAAGTGGAATTATATAATACTTGACTTCTCGTGACTGTCACTTCTTGGGACTGTCACTTAGCAATAACATCCTCAAAGTTCATCTATGTTGTAGCATGTGTCAGAATTTCTTTCCTTTTTAAGACTGAATAATATTCCATTTTATGTATATATTACCTTTTGTCTATCTATTCATATGTTGATGAACATTTGGGTTGCTTCCATCTCTTGGCTATTGTAAATAATGCTGCAATGAACATGGGTGTCAAATATCTTTTCAACATTCTGCTTTTAATTCTTTTGTGTAGGTATCCAGAATGGAAATCGCTGGATCATATGATAACTCTATTTTTGATTTTTTGAGGAACTGCCATACTGTTAGCCATAGTGGCTGCCCCATTTTATGTTCCCACCAACTGAACACAAGGGTTCCCCTGTCTCCACATCCTGGCAACACTTGGCTATTTTCTATTTTTCTGATTAGTAGCTAATGGGTGTGAGGTGGTATCCTGACTTTTATATTAGACTCTTGATTATCTTTAAAGTTATTTACAATCTATGTACTTTCAACTGTGTATTATTTAGTTTTGGAAAATAGATACAAGCACACACTTAGGGGAAAAAGCGGCACTATTTCTACTGCTAACAGATAGCTACCAGGTGATTAACCAAATGCTTCTAGCTTCAGCTTTGCTGAGTTTACAAAGCTCCTTGGGATTGCGTGGGCAAGGGCTTGAGTGAGTCTTGGGAAAACTGGGCATACCACAGGATATTACTTTGAGCCAGGGTCTGGGTGGCCAGTAAGAATGTGGTAAAGGGACCTGAGCTGACCTGCAATTTCTGCTTCTAATCATCACCTACCTCTGGCTCTCAGGCTTATTCTTTGGAGCTAAAATAAGGATCTTCTTCTGTTGTAGGCATCATGGTATGGAGAGCAGAATGGGAACAGTTAACAAGCTAGGCCAGGTGCATCTGGCATTCTCAGGGTTTTTTTTTTTTTTAAGGCGGTACTATTGTAGAAATTATGTTAGTGATGAGAGCCCTCAAATTATTATCTTCAGTCATTTTGCTTCAATCTGGACTTGCTGCCTTGTATTTCTGAGAAAGGGTTCATAAGAGAAAAAATGTTAAGACTTGACCATGAGTGCCTGGGTACATAAATTTAACTGGGAAATCAGTTTTCCCCAGAATATTGAAGACATTGTTCCATTGTGTTTGTGCTTCTAGTGTTGCTATTGGGAAGGCCAGAACCATTATGCTTGTCCTTTATATGTTTTCCTCCCCTCTCTGGAAGCTGCTGAATCTTCTCTTTGTCTTTAGCATTGTGAAATTTTACAGTGGTGTGCCACGTTGTAGGTCTGTTTTCATCCATTTTGCCTGGCACTCGGTAGCCTCCTTCAATTCTTAAATTTAAATCCTTCACTGCTATTTTCCTCCTATTTTTGTTTTCATTTTACTTTATAGATATCACATCTCCTATTCTGGTTTATGGTAGGCTGAATAATCCCGCCCCCGCCCCGATGTTCATGTCCAAATCCCCAGAATCTGTGACTGTTACTGTAAATGACATGTGATTCAATGAAAAACCCTGAGGTGAGATTATCCTGAATTGTCCTGGTGTGCCCAGTGTAATCACAAGGGTCCTTTTAAGGGGGAAGGAATTCAGAGAAAAAGTAGACAATGTGACAATGGAAGCAAGAGGTTGGAGTGATGTAAGGAACAAGTTACAAGCCAAGGAATTCAGGTCTCCTGCAGAAGCTGGAACAGGCAAGAAAACGAATTCACACCAAGAGCCTTTGGAGGGTGCATGACCCCGCCAACACCTTGGTTTTGGCCCAGTGAAACCCATTTCAGACTAATGACCTTCAGAACTGTAAGATAAGAAATTTGTGTTATTTAAGCCGCTGAGATTGTGGCAATATGGTATAGCATCAATAGGAAACTAATACGCTGATTTCACTGATTTTCATTTATTTTCTTCCCTATTTTTCAGCTCTTTGTCTTTTTAACTATACATTCTGAGAGACTGTCTTGCCTTTTTAATTTTCTCCCCTAATTCTTATACTAAATTCTTCTTTTTCGTTACCATTTTCCTAATTTCTAAGAGCTTTTCTTTGTTCTCTCACTGGTTCCTTCTTTTGTTGTTTTTTTAGACAGCATCATTATCATGTTTCATGGCTATAAAGATTCTCTTATTTCAAAAATATTAGTGATAGGCCAGGTGCGGTGGCTCACCCCTGTAATCCTAGCACTCTGGGAGGCTGAGGCAGGAGGATTGTGATCAGAGTGTTATTTGTATAAACTGATCTTTCAATCAAGTTTGTTTTATGTCTTTTTTAAAAAAAAATCAGTTTCTGTTCTAGAGCTCAACTTTGGATTCATGGAGTTTGTTTAACCTCCCTAAATGTTTGCTAGAGGCTATTGAATTCTTTTTGTTTTGAGTGTTTCATTAAAGTTTTCTTCTGCTACATGGGTTTCTATTTTGGAGGTAAGGGAGTTTCAGCTGCAGCTATTTGATTCTCAATTTTTTGCCTGTTTGTTTTCTTCTCATAAAAGTTTTACGTAGATGAAGACCACATTTCTTTTTTACAGTTATGTGGACATAGTTGGCTGTTATTGTGGGTTGGTTTGCAAAATTCCTAGTGAAAGAGTGCCCCAGTTCTCAGCTCTCCCCACTGCTAGCTAAAATTCAGCTTTTTGAGGGTCAGCATAATCCTTCAGTGCCTTTGCTTCCAGCTTCTGAAATTTTGTTACTGTTTTCTCCTTTCCTGTTCTCTCCTTGTTATTTCGTCTTTTTTTTTTTTTTCAATATTTTTCACTGGGGTTTTGAGAGGAAGCAAAATGTGATACATGTATTCAATCTACAGTCTTATTCCAGAACACACCATACCATTATTGATTTTATAGGCTTGGATCTTGCACCTCCTCCTGACCACACTTTATGAGCTGAAACTCTTCGTTTTCTTTAGTTTAACACCTTACATAGCAGTCTGTGATCCCCTGGCTCACTTGAATTGCTGTTCTTTGCCATTATGTCTTTGAGAAAGTTAATTAACTACAACTGGAACACAAATATCTTAGATAAGGTCATCTTTTAATACAAATGAAGTACGAAACTAGTCCTTTTATTTTGGGCTACTAATATTGGCTGCCTTCACCTGGAAAGAGTATTGCCTTTATTAGTAACGATTCCTATCCTTTTTGGGGTATCTTTTAGTTGAAAAGATCTAAATATTCCTTGAACTCCTGTGGATTTCTTATGACAGACTCTCAAAACTAAACTTTAAAACTGAGAACAATAAATGTTCTGATTCCTGTCAACAGCAATTCTGGAGAGGTGATTGAGGGTCAGCATGGCATATTAAAAGCTAATAATTTTCATCCTTTACCCAAGGTCCCAATCAGTGTTCTTTTCTTTTTTTTTTTTTTGAGACAGAGTCTTACTGTGTTGCCCGGGCTAGAGTGCCGTGGCGTCATCCTAGCTCACAGCAACCTCAAACTCCTAGGCTCAAGCAATCCTTCTGCCTCAGCCTCCCGAGTAGCTAGCTGGGACTACAGGCATGCACCACCATGCCCGGCTAATATTTTCTATATATTTTTAGTTGTCCAATTAATTTCTTTCTATTTTTAGTAGAGACGGGGGTCTCGCTCTTGTTCAGGTTGGTTTTGAACTCCTGAGCTCAAACAATCCGCCCACCTCGGCCTCCCAGAGTGCTAGGATTACAGGCGTGAGCCACCGCGCCCGGCCCCAATCAGTGTTCTTGAGTTAATAATGTTAGCTTCCTGAAATGAGACTAGAGTCTTTATATTTTTCCATTTGTGAGATATATTTGATTGGATTTTAGCAAGCAGTATTTGAATTTCCATTCCATGAGGTGGTGCTGACTAAATGCTAAGCATAATAAAATGAATATTAAATCTCTTGTGTTTGAGTACTTCAAGGATGATCTGAGTATGAAAATAGGATGTTATGCTGTGGACAGCATATTAGTTTTTTATGCAGCTTTAACAAATTACTATAAATGTAGTGGCTTAAACAATTCAAATGTATTATCTTACAGTTCTGCAGGTCAAAAATCTGGCAGAGGTCTCATTGGGCTAAAATCAAGGTGTATGCAGCGTACATTCGTTTCTGGAGGATCCAGGGGAGGGTAAGTTTCCAGTTCATTTGAGTTGTTGGTGGAATTCAGTTCCTTTAGTCTATGAAAATGAGGTCCCTATTTTCACGCTGGTTGTAAACTGAGGGCTGTTCCCATCTTTTAGAGGTCACCACATTCCTTGGCACGTGGCCCTCTTTTTCCATCTTAAAAGCCAGCAGCAATAGACTGAGAGTCCTTATGTCAAATCTCTCCAACTCTTCTAGCCCATAGCTCTCTGACCGCAGCTGGGAAGTATTCTCCAATTGTAAGGATGCATGTGATTAGATTGGATACCCCTTGATAATCCAGGATAACCTCCTCATCTCAAAGCTGGTTACCTTAATCACATCTACAAAGTCCATTTTGCCATCTAAGGTTCTAGGGATTAGGGTATGGACATCTGTGGGGGAACATCATTCTGCTTACCATGTACAGTAAACACAGTTTGTTCTGTAACCAATAAATGAAATTATGTAGAATTGACAGCTTGAAAATTCAAGGTAAAAACTTTCTCCTAAAATGAGTAAGTGTTGTATCATTTGCTTAAATCTATTAAAGGTAGATAGCAGGAACACAATCAGCTTTTGATAGTATTCCTCCTCCTTCAAAAATCTGGTTATTTTATTTTTTATTTTATCTTTATTTATTTAATTTTTGGTTAGGATTCTTCAGAATAATAAAGATTGTACTTTTATCCTTTTGTAAATATTGACTGCAATCTACCCTCCAAAGTGACAGCCGTTGCAATAGGGCAGATTAAAATGGGCAACTCCTTTTTGCTATTCTAAGACACCGACACTCATTTAAGTAGAAAGTAAATTAAAATGGAGGTACTGAACAGTTTCAGAGGCAAATGTTGCCTTTCTTTGCTATCTCTTACCCAAAAACTTCAGAGTATGATCCTAAGACAGACTGGCAATATTGCCTACTGTCTTTTATCATGCTCCAAAAAGCAGTTGATTATCTTGGAAGGGCTTCAAAAGCAATTAAGAAAATCCCTTATGTCAAGTTACATTTCAGACAGGACAAATTAGATGTATGGGGAAATGTCCTGATAAAGTACTTGAGGAATAATGAATCTATGTACAATTTGTAATTGCTCCTGCAAAAAATTTACAACATAAAAGGGCCTGTTAACCTGAGACTGGAAGCTCAGTGATGTTTTTTTTTTTTTTTCATTACAAATGCAAATGCCAATGCCTTATGAAATTGAGCCCAGAGCATTTCTAAATGTCCAAAATGTAATTCAAAACATTGTTTATTACATTTCTGTCTGGGCTCGTCACTGCATCACAAGCTGCTTTGTAAATGCTGATTTTTCAGCCAGCAGGTCTGCGATGAAAAATGGCCAATTTGGCTGGCTGATGTAGAGCATGTCCTAAAGGGCAGCTCTGCGCCAGGATGAAGGGTAAGGGTTAGCCCAAATGCCACAAAAGGATGATGACGGATGGTAATTGAAAAGACATTCTAGTTAAGTGTCCATGAGATTGTTGCATTTAGTTTCTACCTTATGCATTAAAGGCAGATAATCTTCAATCGCGTAACTGGTCTCTGTAACTACAGAACAATGCAGACTCCATGGATCACCGGATAATGAGTTGCTGGGGGCAGGATTTTGGTGGGTTGGGTGCAGGAGGCTGGGGATGCTCAGTCAGAAAGAGGTATCATCTAGATACAGTATTTTTATCACAGTGCTGGGAAATTCAAATGCAATTTCCTTCCCTTATGAACTGCTATTCCCCTCTGAGTAGAATGATTTCAACTCTTCTAAACTACTTGGATTTTATCCTCAATTTCCTAACTTTTGAAGTATGGATGTGCCCATTGCTAATTTTTCCCTCCACGATAAACATTAGCAAGTGGGAAGTTATTATAGGGTTATTATACAATATTTATAGACTACTTTTTATTTGTGAAGTGTTTGAAGGTCTCTTAAATATGAACTGTTTCCAAATAACCTTGGGCTCATTTTTTATCTTGATCCAAATCCCATGGAAGCAAACTAATCATGAAGCTCTCTAAAAAGTCATTGGGAGCCCCAGGCTCAGAACCCAGCTGTGCAGCATGAACTATTAGGCCCAGTGCTGCTGGAAGCTTTGAGTAACTGAACCACGGGGACTGATGCTCATTTAGGAATCAAAGTTGGTGTTTTGTTTCCTGAAGCCTTTGCCTAAGTGGAGGAAGGTGGAATAAATCCCTCATAGGAGTCCAAATTGTATAGACTTTAAACACAAATTCTCAAAACAATTCCTTTTGAGATAGCTTAACAAAGTGATGTCTTTTCTGTTTAAAGACGAGGGAACAACAACCACAACAAAGCCAATAAAAAAATAAACCTCAGGGTATTCCTATCCACGGGATGACTCTGATTTCTAAGTTTGTCTTCATTAATGTTATCTTCCACTTTCATCCGTCCATGTTCTCTCCTGGCGAGCTTTTCCCAACTCCCATCCTCAAATATCATTACAGGTACTCACTCTGAAACCTCCCCATTATTTCTCTTATTTTTGATTTACCGTCCTCTGATGCACAACTTGATCATATTCCTTGCTATTTCTCATAAAAGTATATTTTCCCTGATTTTCTCCGGAGTTATTATTTGACATAATAACAGTGGTGCTTACTATTAATACATTTCTCAGTGCTTTATTTGTATAAATCCATTTATGTTCAAAATAACCCTATTGTGTAGTTATCATTACTGTGCCCATTTCACGGGTGGAGGAACCTAAGACTCTGTGATGATAAGTATGTTAAGTTTCCCAGCTGGCAGGTGGTGGAGTCAGGATTCATGTGCATGTGATCCACCTCCGGAGTTCACACTGTTTACCCCTGCTTTGCACTGGCTCTTGTACTGTGGAGAATATCAATCGGCTTTAAGGTCAGAGAGACCGGGGTTTGAATGCAGATTCTGACATTTACTCATAAACATCCTGGAAACTAGACCTTGGTTGAGCAAGGTAAGCAACTTCTCTGAGCTTTTCTTTCCTCAGCAGTTAAAATGGGAATATTTGTGTGAAGAAAACTGAGATAACCCCATAAAAGTCCATGGCCATAGTAGGTGCTTGATAAAGTTTGAAGTGTTAGCTTTAACTTTCTCTCCCTCTGTAGTCTCTCCTCCACTATGCAATTTGTGAATGAAATCAGCTGATTTGTGTATGTTGATGGGGAAGGGCTTTAATATGTTGCCTTTCTCTAAGGTGACTACAAGCTTCATGACTTTTCAGGTTTTCAGAGTTTTCAACACTGCAATCCACCCAGGCAAGGGTTACATCTTCTCTGAAACTGTACTAAGTCGCACATTCTTGGATATACTTATTTTGATCTGGATCTTTTATATTTTCCTTGCATATGCTCATTTATATGGCCTTCAGGAAATATTTTGAATGAAGAAATGAAGTGGAGCAGCAACCACCTGCTTCTGGGTTTGTATCATACCATGAAGAGCTGGTGGGCTGGTCTGGTGCTCCAAGAATGGCAATGACCCGTGTCAGATGCCTCGGCAGCAGTCAGAATCCTCCCTGGCCATGTGGCCAGCTGTTCCTAGCTGCATACCGTGTAGTGAGAAGTTCCCTTTCCAAACTGAACCTTTTCTGGGAACCACATGGGCTATTAATTTTACCATAGCAAATACAACTGCAGATGGCTGTGTGCAAGAATGGGTTGAAGGATAAACATGATAAGTTACCCACTTTCAGGGGACAAAATGGAAAGTTTTATCTTTTCTGTTACACTTTCTCAATAGCAATTAGAATCACAAGCTATTGCCAAGTTTCAGTTATACTTATATGTGATAAGTATATGAAAAGTTTGTTGTATTCAAATACTTCCTCAAATGATTCCTCATATTATTTTCATCATCATTTTGGATGAATCTCTCTACACCCACTTCTTTACTTGACTTTACCATATGTAAATATGGTAAATTTGAGAATGTTAATCTACAGATATTTATTATCTATATGTAATTTCCTGTGCATTTGTGTCTATCAAGAGAAATAAAGCATGATGCTTGTCCTAAAAGATCTTGAAATCTAATAAGAGCTAAGAGTCCAACATGTAAAAATGCTACCCAAACATATTAATAGTTTTGGAACAACAGCTATTTCCAAATTCCCAATTATTCAGCTATCCTTCCAGAGATAGTCTATGTATAAACTAAGCATGTATTTTTGCTATTGAGTTACAGTTTTTATATTTTGGAAATTAACTCCTTTTCTGATTATGGTTTGCAAATATTTTCTCCCATTCTGTACCTTGTCTTTTCACTTTGTAGATTGTTTCCTTTTCCTCATTCTTGTTTTTGCTGTTAGTTTGTTTGCTTGTATGTTTTAAGGCAACATAAAAAGGGAAATGACATGCTAAGCAAATTTTAACTGGTAATTTAACATCTTTAATACCATAAGAGCAGATGCTTATCATGATGTTTTAGAAATTCTAAGATTGCCTGTATTATTGTTGAAGAAAAATGGAATCGATGCTAGTTCAAGTGCCTGTATTTTATTCTAAGTATTTTTAGTGCACATAACTATTGTGCCAGGTGCTTTACATGCATGATGTCATTGAATCCTCACATCATGTAAAGTAGATGTTCTATTTTACAGATGAAATAAACTTCCAGCTAAGCAACTCACCCAAGTTACACAGCAAGTAGCAGAGTTGGAACGGAGGTCTGGTTATATTCAAAGCCCATTTTATTTCTGTTCTGCCACACTACCTCTAAGTCTTTGAAAACTGTAGATCGGAGTGTTATAAATACGCACGCACACATATTCATGCACATCTACCCACAAATATCAACTACATTAATAATACTCCTGAGACATGTGATGTAACCTTTTGTTATACATAGGGGTTTAGACACCCACATTACAACATTATACTCATCTTTTTCCTTTAACAACCTTTGGCCAGCACTGCCAACAAGTAACCAAATTGATTCATATAAATTTTATCTCACTCTCATTTTTTCTGCTTTGGGGTGGAGGTGGTGAAGTGAGTAGATGGAAGTCGTTGTTTAGTGTTCGCTATGTGCTATACTAAGCAAAGAGCTCTGTAAGATGTACATGGTGGAAGACCACCTAATTATCATATCAAACCCCACTTTTCTTGAGGAAAACTTATTCCATGTGGTTCCCATGGACTAAACTCCTCCTCCTTGCCTGTCAGAGGGTGATTATATCATACTCACTTGAGCAGAATACACAATTTTCCTGGCCAGAAGCATTGGATCAGGGATGAACATATGACCCAAGTTGTATAAATTTGATCTTTCCATTGCACTTTTGCTATAATTATCAGGAAAGGTGTTTTCTCAGGAAAAAATAGTTGTAAAGGTAAGCATTAGTGGCCATCTGAGTCATCATGTGCTGGCTCTTGCCTACAAATGAAACTGAGTAAAGCAGAACAAAGAGTTTGAGAGAAAGATTTGAATTCCTAATCACATCAGTCGAACCCCTTGATTCAGCTGTGCTTGAAGCTAGATTTATTGCCTTGAGTTTCCAATGACATGAGTCTCCTTGGAAAAATGGCTTATTCCATGGCTGGAATTATGAGATGAGAATAGGTGCCAGAGAATGAAGAAGTGCTTAAAAAGTAATTGGGGCATGTCAAAAGAACCCAAGAACTAACTTGAAAGATATCCCAATACCTAAATCTGGGGCAATTTTAGCAAAACATAAATGATGACAGTAATGGATCATAGCCCATAGAATAAATACTTGTGACTCCATACTGACATACGTAGAGGGTGATTTTCGCTCCAGAGCTTGCTAGTGAAGGAATAATTACACGAAACACATAGGTTTAGAGAGAAGGGGAGAGGCCAAAGTCTAAAGGAGGAAATGGCCTCCTCAGCTAAGTTCCTCCCTATATTTATTTCCAAGGACATGTGCAAAAGGTCAGGGCCCTTTGCTAATTTCTTTAACAACTTCCGTACAGGTCAGCTATTTTCAGCTGACATTTGCACACAGCAAACAAGCAGCTTTGGGCAGGTATTTTCACCTGATCCCTCATTTACCTTGCTCATGTTCTTTCCATCCATCCATCCATCCATCCTTTTTTCTAGGCCCAGCCCCCACAGTATAAATAAATAATTAAATGGGCCAATCAGAGAAATGGGGTAGCTCTTCCTTACGATAGAATTCCAACTAATAAATTGTAGATATTTAGGATTCACAGTGAAAACAGAAGCTCATCATTTGCTAAACACCACAGTAATATTTCTTGCGGCAATAATTATCGACAGAGGCTACAATTAGTGGGTGGAAGTATGATGAGAAATAGCATATTTGCATGGTCTCAAAGAATCACTCCACAAAAATACTTATTGTTTACAAAGGAAAAATAGTAACTCTACAGTGGAGAAACCTTGTAAATGCCATCTTGATCACATGATCAAAGTTATTAATAATATCACCAGCAATGAGACATTGACACGTGTATCTCGAGATGATGCACTCGGATGCAACATCGCTTCTGTGATATTCTTACCCAAAACTCACAAGTTCAATCTACAGCATGAGAAAATATCAGATAAACTCAAACTGAGATACTTCTATAGAATAATTGGTCATTACTCTTCAAACTTTTCAAGGTCAAGAAACACAAAGACTGAGGAACTGTTCCAGAAGGAGACTAAATAGACATGACATCTAAATACAATGTGGGATTCTGGACCAGATAAAAGACATTATTAGGACAACTGCCAAAATTTGAATCAAATCTGTAGATGAGGGTATTTTATAAATGTTAAGTTTTTGGTTTTAATAATTTTATGACAGTTACCAAGTTGTTTATATTAGGGAAATCTGGTTGAAGGGTATTTAAGAACTCTGATATTTTTGCAATTTTTTTTGAAAATTATTCTAAGTAAAAAGTTATTTCTTTGTTTTGTTGTCATTTTAAATTATTTTAGGCCATTTCTCTCTCATCTGAAACCAAAAATGCCGTAATTTAATAAAATTACTTGTCTAGTTTTTACAACAACCCTATAATGTCAGGCACAAAATTAAGTCTTAGGTAGCTTAAACAACTGTTACAAGATCACACAATAAATAATATATCAAAGATTTAAACCAATGTCTGCTTGACCTCAAAATTTTATCCATATTTTAAAGATAATCAAACAACTAGATAAGTAATCCTTATTTTAAAATTTACCATATTCTCAAAACTTTTGCCTTGTTCTGGAAAAGACTTGAGGCAGAATACTTGAGAGTTGGGTGCAGGCTAGGAAAAATAAAGGCAAAATATTTGAAAGTGTCTTGGTGTTTATGTTTTATAAGCATATAAGGAGAACTCAGTAATTATATGATGTAGGAGGACATGCCAATTAGCCTCAATATGGACTTCCTCTAAAAATAATTAACATTTGACAGACAGTATGATCACATAAACCAGATAGCTGAGGCATTTTTCCAATGGGATATATACTTGGTTTAAATCTTTGATGAACTGCTTTTCTATATTGAAGTCATTTAAATTTAAGGAAAAGCAAACAGTAGAGCATGTTAAAATATCCATTAACTAAACATCATGAAAGGATATAAAATGCCTCCAGCTGCCAAAAAACAATTAGGCTGCAAATATGCCTTTGGTTACCTAACCACACATTCCCTAAACATTTAGTTCTAATTAATTTTCTTCATTACACAACAATGCCTCTCCTAATTACACTAGAGAAATTCTATAAACCTACTAGCTATTCAAAGTCTTTACTGCACAAATTATTCTGGTAGGTCCCTATTATAAGCAAATCCTCACTCTCTAATTTATACATACCTCATCTCAGCGGACATAGGCTGCTTAGTAAACCCTTGACAGCCAGGCAAACTAATCTTGTATGTGACCATAATCCAAATTAGTAATTTTAGTGAGATATAACATCAGTGATGAATAATGGAAAACACACTAATGCAAAGGGGAAGAGTACAAGCTCAGGAACCATGTAGTATCTGAATTCATACGCATGTTGCCAAGGCTTGTGATCCCTGGATGAGCAATAGAGGCTCATTGAGAGAAACAAAACTCCTGTGCTTTCCTGAACTTGCAAGTGCAAAAGGCAGGCAGTGGCAGGCTGCAGGCACCAGAAGCAATGCACCAAGTATAGGGATATAAAGGACTGGATGGGTCATAGAACCACAGACTTTTAAGGGTAGGCAAAAACCATCACTCAGTAAGTGAGGAAATCAGAACCCAGTGAACTGACATGATATGACGTAGTCAAAGTATTACATTCCAGTTAGCAGAGCTTGGGGTAGAAGTAGGACTCCCCAAGTCCAGGCCAGGGCTGACCAGAGCTGTCTACACAACACAGTATCACTCTAGAGACAGTTTAGTACAATTTATCAGAGCCCATTAGCTGGATGGTGACGATGTTTGTAAGTTGGGCAAACGACAGCATTTGATCCCTTGCTAAGCCACTTTTGGTTTCCTTTTCTAGCTGCATAAGTTTGTGATCTTAGTTATCGAAGTTGTGGAGGATGACACGTGGGCCCATCAGTACAAATGCATCCTTAGTATTCAAAGCTCAAAGCCAATCGAGGGTATTTTAGCAGCTTCACTTTCTATGCCTGGAGCATGCTGATTAGGCAACCATTTCAGTCTAGGCCTGAGCATGGGCTTCTGATTCTATTTTTAAAAAATGCTTTCTCATGACATTAGGTAAAAAAAATAAATAACTTGGAGTTTTGCTACTCCAAGTATGATCTATGAATCAGCAACATCAATATCACTTGGGAGATTATTAGCTCCAAACCTATAGAACTAGAATATGCCCTTAAACAAGATCCCTAGGTAATTCACATGGTCAGGGAAGTCTGAGCAGCATGGGTCTGCAGCAGTGGTCCTCAAAGTTTAGCATGTGTCAGATTCATCTGGAGGGTACCCCATCCCCAGTAGGTCTGAGCTGAGGCCTGGGCATTTCTAACGAGTGTCTCTGGAGGCTTCTGAGACAAAACCTTCTTGTCTTCTGACGTAGACTTTTCGTTTTTGTCTAGGAATTGGGAGTTTTGGAGATTCAATTGCTGGAGGTTGTGGTAGCTAAGGAATCATGTCTGCTGGCCAGACATATTATTCACTGAGTGTGGATTTGTGCAATCTTTTTAGATAATTCTGGCAATTATACATATTTGGGGATAGTAATAAGTCAGTAGTTCCCACTTTTAGAGAGAGGTTACTAACAATGCAGATTCCTGGTCCCTACCACCACCACCCCACTAAAAAAGAAAAAGACCCCCCCAAATTAGTAGGTCCTGTATAAGGTCCATAAATCTGCATTTTAATAAACATCCAGATGATTCTGAGACAGGTGGCCAGTAGACACACTCTGAGAAGCGTGGATTTAAATGGTAGACATCATAGGGAAAGAACAGAACTTGTGCCTTCTCAGCAGCAGAGTGTTAATGTTCTCCCAATGCGGCGGCAAGTGCTTTCCATAATTTAGCAACTGAAACTGTTCTAGGAAATCAGTCCACTGGGCCTTCTTCCCCTCACTGATGCCCCAGCAGAACTTGCTCACTCCCCTTTCTTAATCATGTCTGGCCTGTAAGTGAACATTCCAGCTGCCTGCTCTTTAATCTGTTTATCCATCTTACAACTCCAATTAACCAGGTGCAGCCATCCATCTGGTTAATATGAGGACAAGCTGTTAATTTGTGAATGAAGGAAAAGGTGTCTAGACAACAAACAAACTAGCAAAGGGCCCTGACATTGACCCCCACCTATGCAAAGGAGGGTGAAGGAACAGGGGAATTAGTTTGTTGTAATCAAAGAAGGAAATGGTCTTTGGTGGCAGGGTTCGGGTGGGGGGAATATAGAATTTAGGCAGCTGTTGATACCCATGTAACTTGCCCTAGGTCATTTCTGAATTCAATAACTTTAGCTGTAAGATAGGAGATAACAGTACTTAATCTTCATCTCAGGGAATTTAGGAGACACCATGAGATCAAATGAGACAAACACTTCGTAAAATGCAACAGAAATTTTTCGTTACTTTTTGTGCAGCATTTCTTTTTATTTATTCTATACAAATATATAGAGGAATCTATTTATGTTTCATGCACACCCAACATTTTACAATTAGTGTTTCTTAGCGAGCAGATTGTACACTTTACTATTTGATAGTCTGCAAGTATGTTTTTGATTTCAGTTTCTAAAATCCATAATAGAACAGTGCCCTCCGACACACTCTTAAACTTTAGCTTGTGTTGGAATGACTTGGAGAACTTGTTAAAACCCACCTGGCTGGGCCTCTTTCTCAGAGTTCACTCTCTTTCTTAATCATGCTGGTCGTGGACTACAGTTTAAGAATCACTACATTAAAACAACACTTCCTCTGATGATAAAATGTAAGCTTTTCTTACTTTGAAAAGTTAATATCCTCCACTTCAAATTCCTACTCCTGGTCACCAATTTAAAGGAAGTCCCATTGCAGATTTAGAGCTGAGCATGGTCGTAGAAATACGCACCTGTGACCTTAAGTGCACTTCTGCCAAAACACTGCGCTAAGCACAATTTCTCTCTGTGTGTTTAAAAAATTTTTAAAAGCCTTCCAACTACCCCAGGAGTTTACAATTGAGCTGGGGAGACCAAATAGACCCTATAAACCACTTTATGAATAATTACTGAGCAAAATAAACTATAAATGCAAAACAGCATCGCCTAAAGTTCCCAGGTGAGAATGCAGTCACACTCCTAAAAGGAGAAATTGGGATTTAAATTCCACATACTCCAAAATCTACTTTATCACTTCAGCTTTTTTACAGCCAGCTAGAGGCAAACCTCCTGACTTCAACCAGAGATGGGGTAAAACTTAGACCTCACTGTCTGCATTGCGTAATTAGATCAAGTTTGAAAATACTGTTCTCAGAGTGTGATCTGTGGGCCCTCTGCAGCAGAATTGCTAAGCTGTTCAATGGGCATATTAAAAATGACCTACTGGAATAGAATTGGGAGCAAGGTCTGGGAAACTTCTCATTTAACCAGCTCCCTGGATAAATCTTATGTTTGTTTAGTGCGAGAGGATGCGCTCCAGTAACTTCTCCCCAACGCCACCCAGCACGTCAAACTTTGAGATGACTACACTGTCCTTGAGGCAACTCTGTGCATCAGGCATTAATAACCGGCAGCTGAAAAGAGATGTTTAGTTTTCAGTTTGAGCCTCAGCTATAAGGTCCTAGCAGGATCGAGTGATCCTGCCAGTGCAGGAAGCTTCCTTTCGCACCTACAGGAGCATAGAGACCCATGCCAGACAGATGGGAGGCAGGGAGAAAAGACCCTGGTGCATACATAAGAGGAGAGGAATCCAAAGTGAGAGAAAAAGGTTAGGGTTTGAGGGTGATCGGAAGAGCCAGGCTGCTGCTGGTTGGGTCCTAGGGCGCTCAATGAGAGACTAGGTCAAGAGGTAAACTTGCTTTTGTTTGTTTTTCAAAAATAATTCGATTTCTAAAAAGAAAATTGTTTTCTATTTAGCCATGCTGTCTCCAAAGGACAGATGATACGAGTATGAGGTCAGTAAATGTAGTCCTGTGGTCCACTCGTGAGCTTCAGGGAGGGGGCAGTCTTCTTAAACTCCATCGAGCTCCCTTCTCATTATGAAATTAATACATGTCCAAGGCAGACCCCTAAGATTAGAAATAAGTGCAAAGACATCGTAATCACACCAAATTCATCTGATGATGGTTACTGAGTGCATATTGGTGTGGGATTGCTGATTATTAAAGAAATGGAACCACACTGTGCATTTGCAACCTGACGTTTTTACCTAATTACAGTCTTCATTTTTCCACCTTAAAATGTATTCTATGATTTGATTTTTTAAATGACTGCATAGTTTCCCACTGTATTGATATTATGGTTTATATTTGTAGTCATCGATGATAGCATATAATATCCTTTGATGATTTCCAACATGATTTCTCTGTTTTATATCTGGTGGCTTTTCCTAGCTCTTGCGTAACGATAAGGGATAATGTTGTGATTATAGTAGCTATTACATCTCCCTCCTTCCAGACCAATTAAGTTCTAACTTAACCTTTGGGGCTTATTGAAAGGAAATGTAACAATCCCAACCCCTTGGATTTCATTCATTAATTCATTTATTTGGCAAATATTGAGGAAATGGAGGTGACTAAGACATAGACGCCGTCTTCCACAGGTTTTATTCTGGTGGAGCCCATGGGCAATATACAAGTAAAAATAAACATATGATACCAAGTAGTGATAAGAATCACTTAAATCGGTCTAGATATACAACTATTAATTGGAAGGACATTTGTTATATTACAAACACTATTATCATTGTCAGCAAAGTCAGGATCGCAGGCTGAGGTCATACAAGGACCCCTCCCCTTCGACATGTACACACTCCTTGCCCAGTCACTGACGGTCTTTCTGGTTCCCCCTTTTATCTACCACATAAAAAAAACTATCTGATTATAGCTCGATGCATGATAATTTCTAAATTAGATGGAGAACGTCAGGCCTCTTTTC
>NW_012134081.1:1554471-1556717 GCF_000956105.1 Propithecus coquereli
AAGGGATGCTCCTGTCTCAGCCTCCTGAGTATCTGGGACTACAAGTATGTGCCACCAGGCCCAGCTAATTTTTTAAATTTTTTGTAGAGACAGGGGTCTTGCATTGTTGCCCAGGTTGTTCTTGAACTCCTGGTCTCAAGTGATCCTCCCACCTTGGCTTCCCAAAGTGCCAGGATTATAGGTGTGAGCCAGTGCATCTGGCCTTCACATGTTTTTGTTGATGCTCAAATTGTGCCCAGATTTGGTCAGTGGGATTCCTTCAGGTTGGCTTCTGTGTTTTCTTGGCATGTTTCCAATATGTTTTAAGTACTTCTATACTTTCTGGCACAAGACATTCCAGGCTTGTCTTATATTTTTCCTGCCCCAGCCCTGGAATCAGCCATTTCTCCAAGGGGCTCTGATTCCCCTTAGTAGTAAATGATATTTAGAAATTAAGGTGTTTATAATGAGTTCCTCATTGATAAAGGTAAATTTTATTGTTCTCATGGAAATTACATTTTGGTAGAAAGTAAGAGAGCCTTTAGTGTAGTTCTGTTTTTATTCATTGTGCTTGCTATTTGGTGGATCTTTTAAACTAGAAACTTAAGTCCTTTTGTTCTAAAAAGTAACTTAAAATATAATTTTCAGTTTTCACTTGAATTGGCGTTCGAATTTTCTTATCTTCTCTTTCTTTTCCATTTCTTTGTGCTTTTTGCCTCTGGTTTCTGAGAGGTATCCTCAACTTTATCTTTCAACCCTGCTATTTAGATTTTTATTTCCGCTATCATTTTTTTTTTTTTTTTGAGACAGAGTCTCTCTGTTGCCCAGGCTAGAGTGCCATGGCATCAGCCTAGCTCACAGCAACCTCGAATTCCTGGTCTCAAACTATCCTCCTGCCTCAGCCTCCCAAGTAGCTGGGACTACAGGCATGTGCCACCACGTCCGGCTAATTTTTTCTATTTTGAGTAGAGACTGGTCTTGCTCTTGCTCAGGTGGTCTCGAACTCCTGACCTCAAGTGGTCCTCCTCCTTCGGGCTCCCAGAGTGCTAGGATTACAGGTGTGAGCTACCACGCCTGGCTCCGGCCTTGCTATCATATTTTTAGCAGCCTTATTTATTAATTTTAAATAAAAAATAGTGTCCTGTTTTTGTTTCCTGGATAAGTATTTCCCATTAGCTTGCTGCAGATATTAATGGAATTTTTTCATTTGAAGTTTTCATTTTCCTGTATGTTCTTTCTTCATGTTGCTTGTATGTGTGTGCACATGTGAGTGTGTTTTGTTTGTTTGTTTACTTGTTTTTCCTCTTTCATGTTAGAAGATTTCCTCAAATGTCTGTTGATCCTTGACTGTCTGTTCATTTAAAATAATAGATTTTATGTTTTAGAGCAGTTTTAGGTTCAGAGCAAAACTGAGCAGAAAGCAGAGATTTCCCAGGTCCCCCACCCCCATGCACATACCACATGGCCTCCTCTGCTGTTGACAGGCACCAGAGTGGTACATTTGTTACAGCTCACGAACTTTCACACCATTATCTACCAAAGTCCATAGTTTACATGAGGGTTCACTCTTGGTATTGTCGTTCTACGGGTTTTGACAAATGTATAATGATGCATATCCATCATTATAGGATCATAAGGAACAGTTTCACTGCCTCAAAACCCTCTGTGTTCCATCTGCTCACCCCTCTGCCCCAACCCCAACCCCTGGCAACCATTGATCATTTCACTGTCCCCATGGTTTTGCCTTTTCCAGAATGTTATGCAGTTGGAGTCATACAAGTCTGCTCATTTTTAAGAACAGAGCACAAAAAACTGGAGACTGAGTGAGAGTGGGAATTGTCAACTGTGAATGTCACCATAAGGTGACTTCACCAGCTATCTCCGTGGGGTACCCCAAATATCAGTATTGCTAGGTTTCTCCTCTTTGGCTGGTCAGATTCCCTAGAGAAGTGTTTTGCCATGTTCTGCCTAGAGGATATAATTTGGGGTCTCAACATTCTGGGTTCAGGCGAGGGAGGAAGGCTGGGGGTCTCAAGTTTGGGTAGTAAACTTTCTCTCAATTCCTCTGTTTTTGGTTGAGGATCCCTGTCTTGAACTCTGTACGACCCTCACTGGCCCTCTGTGCAGAGCGGAGGAGAGAGTCTGCGTATCTAATCTAACTGCTTATGAAACAGACTCTATCAGTTTTCTAGTGTTTTAGTCCCGTTCTTACTCCACACTCCCTAAAGCATCTAATGCCATAGACTCTTGTGCATTTTAGGTTCCGC
>NW_012134081.1:1556767-1563649 GCF_000956105.1 Propithecus coquereli
GTAATTAGATCAAGTTTGAAAATACTGTTCTCAGAGTGTGATCTGTGGGCCCTCTGCAGCAGAATTGCTAAGCTGTTCAATGGGCATATTAAAAATGACCTACTGGAATAGAATTGGGAGCAAGGTCTGGGAAACTTCTCATTTAACCAGCTCCCTGGATAAATCTTATGTTTGTTTAGTGCGAGAGGATGCGCTCCAGTAACTTCTCCCCAACGCCACCCAGCACGTCAAACTTTGAGATGACTACACTGTCCTTGAGGCAACTCTGTGCATCAGGCATTAATAACCGGCAGCTGAAAAGAGATGTTTAGTTTTCAGTTTGAGCCTCAGCTATAAGGTCCTAGCAGGATCGAGTGATCCTGCCAGTGCAGGAAGCTTCCTTTCGCACCTACAGGAGCATAGAGACCCATGCCAGACAGATGGGAGGCAGGGAGAAAAGACCCTGGTGCATACATAAGAGGAGAGGAATCCAAAGTGAGAGAAAAAGGTTAGGGTTTGAGGGTGATCGGAAGAGCCAGGCTGCTGCTGGTTGGGTCCTAGGGCGCTCAATGAGAGACTAGGTCAAGAGGTAAACTTGCTTTTGTTTGTTTTTCAAAAATAATTCGATTTCTAAAAAGAAAATTGTTTTCTATTTAGCCATGCTGTCTCCAAAGGACAGATGATACGAGTATGAGGTCAGTAAATGTAGTCCTGTGGTCCACTCGTGAGCTTCAGGGAGGCGGCAGTCTTCTTAAACTCCATCGAGCTCCCTTCTCATTATGAAATTAATACATGTCCAAGGCAGACCCCTAAGATTAGAAATAAGTGCAAAGACATCGTAATCACACCAAATTCATCTGATGATGGTTACTGAGTGCATATTGGTGTGGGATTGCTGATTATTAAAGAAATGGAACCACACTGTGCATTTGCAACCTGACGTTTTTACCTAATTACAGTCTTCATTTTTCCACCTTAAAATGTATTCTATGATTTGATTTTTTAAATGACTGCATAGTTTCCCACTGTATTGATATTATGGTTTATATTTGTAGTCATCGATGATAGCATATAATATCCTTTGATGATTTCCAACATGATTTCTCTGTTTTATATCTGGTGGCTTTTCCTAGCTCTTGCGTAACGATAAGGGATAATGTTGTGATTATAGTAGCTATTACATCTCCCTCCTTCCAGACCAATTAAGTTCTAACTTAACCTTTGGGGCTTATTGAAAGGAAATGTAACAATCCCAACCCCTTGGATTTCATTCATTAATTCATTTATTTGGCAAATATTGAGGAAATGGAGGTGACTAAGACATAGACGCCGTCTTCCACAGGTTTTATTCTGGTGGAGCCCATGGGCAATATACAAGTAAAAATAAACATATGATACCAAGTAGTGATAAGAATCACTTAAATCGGTCTAGATATACAACTATTAATTGGAAGGACATTTGTTATATTACAAACACTATTATCATTGTCAGCAAAGTCAGGATCGCAGGCTGAGGTCATACAAGGACCCCTCCCCTTCGACATGTACACACTCCTTGCCCAGTCACTGACGGTCTTTCTGGTTCCCCCTTTTATCTACCACATAAAAAAAACTATCTGATTATAGCTCGATGCATGATAATTTCTAAATTAGATGGAGAACGTCAGGCCTCTTTTCCAAAGCAGATCATTTTGTTTACAATGACCTTGCCTTTGACTTGGTTTGCCTACTGCTTTTATGGTTTTCTTTTACCTTTCCTTTTCCGTTTTTTTTTTTTTTTTTTTTTAAATCAATGAAGAGTGTATATTGGCTTGGATGGTGTTGGGAGTTTAGTTTTTCTTTTCAAGTTGCGCAGAATGCTATTTGTTGCGTATTTCTGGGGTCAAGCAAATCAATAAAAGAGACCAACAAAAGCCTGCCCTTCAGGAGGCACGGGCTCGCTGCATGTGTGTGTGCAAAAGCCGGACCTTTATCTCTCAAGAAAAAGGGACAGATTCCAGCACTATTTGATCGCTGTGTTGGACAACAGATGAAGGGAAGCCTGGCCAAAAATTTGTTATCGTTTCTCGTTGGACTCTCAGATATCCGTTCACTGATGAGCTTCTAATTAACCAGAAATCTGGCTCCCATGAGGTCAATAAAAATCTGACACTTTTTCAGAAATAATTTTAGAGTGACTTTCTGGTCATTTTAGAGAGCACTGAAGCATAAAAGCATTTTGCTTTCCAATGGAAGTTCTTTTCTATTAGTGCCAAAGATGCGATCTCCATGATCCTTTATATGTTTCTAAGCATCATAGCTAAACATCTCAAAGAATTTTCTCATTATTTTTCTGTAATTCAAACCTATGCAAGCTTAAAGGGAACAATAATGATATCGAGGATTGGCTTGTGTAGACCCAGATGGCTTTTGCATATTTTCATTACGCATTTATTTGGTAATCTGAGGAAGTTATTTTGATTCTTATATAACCAGTTCCTCAAACAGAATAAAGTCAGAATAAAGGAAACCATCAAGCTGTATGAATATACCCACATTAGAAGAAAATATCCTTTCAGCTCTATCTTTGTGAAAAGGGAGTTAGGAAGTGCAAGTTCAAAAGTTGGTAAGTCTGACCACTGTAGAGTATGTTTCCTTAATGTGGTATGTTTTTGTGGGTTAAAAAAAAAAAAGGTTGGATCAATTCTGAGGGACTTTGTGTGGGATCTTTCTGGAAGAAGTCTTTGCAAGTGTTGAAACCGTTTTAGGTAATGCCCTTTAAATGGGTAAGGAGGAAAATGATAAACTGAAATGACACCTTTCAGAAGTGCTGGTGGAGCCTTAGACCTGACTATCCACATTGACACAGAACCCTTGGTCCTCATTTAGAGCTTATTGATATTTTTCATTCTAAATATTTTTAATCTAGATATATGAGGTGTCCACATTCAAGCCTGAAGGGTTTCCATAGGATAGTGTGATCTTTAGTTTCCTCAAATCTTCCTTTAGCACAGGGGTCTCCAACCTATGGTGAGTTGTATAATTATTTCATTATATATTACAATGTAATAATAATAGATATAAAGTGCATAATAAAAGTAATGCCCTGAATTATCTCGAAACCATCCCCTCCCTCCCCAGTCCCTGGAAACATTGTCTTCCATGAAAACAGTCCCTGGTACCAAAAAGGTTTGGGACCGCTGCTTTAGCAGGTCAAGCAAGAAGTACTTTTATTAAAAACCAAACCACCTTTTCCTTAGTCCTAATCCCCAACTAAGCTAAATACATGTTTCTGAACTCTGGATGTAATGCATATCTAATGACCAGTTTTATTAACGACCCGTTTGTCAAAGATTTATGCGGTCTTCCTTGTGCTCTTTGAGAAACTTGGGCAAGTCCACGTATATATATTAATATTTTTTAACCTGCCTCATTCCACTTTATATACATCAAGCCTTTCGGCATTCATAAGGGAGCAACTGTACTCTGTCTGGGCATAAATGCTATTGCTGTCAGTGAACTCAGGCCTATTTTTTTCAGTGATAGATCTCTCTCTGAATTCCTACAATTGAACATTTATCCGGTCAGTTTTTAGTCCTTTAATTTTCCGGTGAAACTAGCATGGTTAGGAGATGAAAACTTATTTTTTCCTAATCAAAACAACAACAACAACTTCATGCATGCTCATTGTAGAAAACATGGAAAAAAATTTAAAAAGCTCCCCCAAAACTCACTATCTTACCATGCAGAAATAATCATTGTTAACATTTTGGGCATAGTTTCATTTAGTCATTTTTATTTGTTAATTTTAATCATAATATTGATAGAGTATTTGCCATGTGCTAAATACCTTGCATTCATGGAGAGATAGATATTGTTATCCTAAGTTCTTAGAAACCGCTATGCCACATACAGTCCTGAGGGCAATACTATATCTACACACCATAATCAACAGACATATACAAACATGAATAATATTTTACAATATTGTACTGCTTTGTATGGGTTTCTCTGTACCTTATTTCAACATGTTATCATGAACATTTAACCACGAAGATAGAAAATCTTTGGAAATATCTTTCGTTAAGGCTTACTGTTTTAAGCCGTGGCTGTATCACGATGTATGTGATCACTTCTCAGTTGTTGGCTAAAACCTAACAGGTTTTTGCTGTTGCTTTCAGCACCCTTGTGTGTTCTACCAAATCAGAACCAAAATGTCTATTTTCTGAGGCTTGGATATTTCCAATAAGATTTTTGACTGCCTGGAAATTGCCTCTTATATTGGGTTATAAGCAAACAGACTGTGAATACGAGCACTTCCAGAAAGAGGGAAGGGCGTGAACACAACTTAAAGGGTTGAAAGCCCATCTCAGAATTCCTGGTGGTCTCACACCACAACTGCTTCTCTCTCCTGACCCCTTCCATCAATTCCATACACAACGTTTTTGGGTGGCGGGTAACTTTCTTTTGATAACATTACGAACTTTCAAAATATTTTTGCAAGAAGACAACTCGTTTTAAATCACCTATTGTGAACAATTCATCCCATTTATTTCATCATTTTTATGTCTTTATATATACACACAGTTTTTTTTTTCTGAATTACTTGAGAGTAAGTTGTAGATGTTATGCACCTGTAACCATAAATATATATATAGTTAGTATTCTTAAGAGCAAAGATTTTCTCACAATATAATGATCAAAATCTGGAAATTTTACACAGATACGATATTCCTATCTAAACCACAGCTTGTGGTTCAAATTTGACAAGTTTCCCAATAATGTTCTATATGGCTTTTTTTTTTTTTTTTTGGCTTAAGATCCAATTCAGTATCTTGCATTGCATGTAGCTGTCATGTATCTTTATTCTTTAATCTGATCAGCTACTCTTTCTTTATCTTTCTTGGTATCAAATATCAGCACTATTTAAGAGTACAGGCCAATTATTTTGTAGAATGTCCCTCGGTTTGGGTTTCTACAATGCTTCCTCACAGTTAGATTCAGGTTATTCATTTTTATCAGGAATACCAACCGTGCATCCTATCTGGGGGACCCATGCTATCTATTTGCTCTGTTCCTGGGGATGTTAACTTTGATGCCCTCCACCCTGCAGGAGTAGGGAACCTGCGACCTTAAGCCGAAATGTGGCCTTCCTGGTCCTTAAGTGCAGCCTTTTGACTGAATCCAAATTTTACACAACAAATCCTTTTATTTAAAGGGGTGCAGCAGAGAAAGATGAAGCTTTTCTTGCCTGCTTTGGTGCTTACAAAAAGAACAAACTTGAAATCAGAAGGCCTCAGTTCCCTACCCCTGCAGCTGCCTGCCAGATTGCTCCACCATGACACTATTATTTTGCCCTTTGTAATTGATAATTTGTCAGGCAGCGTTTTGAGAATATGTAAATATCCTCTTCCTCCTTGACCTCCAAACCAATAGTTTCAGCATCTGTTATTGTTTTGATGGCTGCAGGATGGTGATTTTTTAACTCCATAATTCATCTACATTTATGAGCTGACTTTCTACCATAAGGAAGAACTTTCCCTTTTCCTTCATTTACTTGTTCACTCATTTATTAATATCAGTATGGGCTCATGGATTCTTGTTTTATTCACTAGTTTATAATTCATTACTATAATTTTTGATGCTTAAATTTATTTATGTATGTACATATTTATTCATTTATTTTTTTAGAAACAGAGTCTCACTCCATCTCCCAGGCTGGAGTGTAGTGGTGCTCACTACAGATTCTAACTCCTGGGCTCAAGGGATGCTCCTGTCTCAGCCTCCTGAGTATCTGGGACTACAAGTATGTGCCACCAGGCCCAGCTAATTTTTTAAATTTTTTGTAGAGACAGGGGTCTTGCATTGTTGCCCAGGTTGTTCTTGAACTCCTGGTCTCAAGTGATCCTCCCACCTTGGCTTCCCAAAGTGCCAGGATTATAGGTGTGAGCCAGTGCATCTGGCCTTCACATGTTTTTGTTGATGCTCAAATTGTGCCCAGATTTGGTCAGTGGGATTCCTTCAGGTTGGCTTCTGTGTTTTCTTGGCATGTTTCCAATATGTTTTAAGTACTTCTATACTTTCTGGCACAAGACATTCCAGGCTTGTCTTATATTTTTCCTGCCCCAGCCCTGGAATCAGCCATTTCTCCAAGGGGCTCTGATTCCCCTTAGTAGTAAATGATATTTAGAAATTAAGGTGTTTATAATGAGTTCCTCATTGATAAAGGTAAATTTTATTGTTCTCATGGAAATTACATTTTGGTAGAAAGTAAGAGAGCCTTTAGTGTAGTTCTGTTTTTATTCATTGTGCTTGCTATTTGGTGGATCTTTTAAACTAGAAACTTAAGTCCTTTTGTTCTAAAAAGTAACTTAAAATATAATTTTCAGTTTTCACTTGAATTGGCGTTCGAATTTTCTTATCTTCTCTTTCTTTTCCATTTCTTTGTGCTTTTTGCCTCTGGTTTCTGAGAGGTATCCTCAACTTTATCTTTCAACCCTGCTATTTAGATTTTTATTTCCGCTATCATTTTTTTTTTTTTTTTGAGACAGAGTCTCTCTGTTGCCCAGGCTAGAGTGCCATGGCATCAGCCTAGCTCACAGCAACCTCGAATTCCTGGTCTCAAACTATCCTCCTGCCTCAGCCTCCCAAGTAGCTGGGACTACAGGCATGTGCCACCACGTCCGGCTAATTTTTTCTATTTTGAGTAGAGACTGGTCTTGCTCTTGCTCAGGTGGTCTCGAACTCCTGACCTCAAGTGGTCCTCCTCCTTCGGGCTCCCAGAGTGCTAGGATTACAGGTGTGAGCTACCACGCCTGGCTCCGGCCTTGCTATCATATTTTTAGCAGCCTTATTTATTAATTTTAAATAAAAAATAGTGTCCTGTTTTTGTTTCCTGGATAAGTATTTCCCATTAGCTTGCTG
>NW_012134081.1:1575869-1579099 GCF_000956105.1 Propithecus coquereli
CCTCCCAGAGTGCTACGATTACAGGCATGAGCCACCATGCCCAGCCTTCTATTCTTTTAAGTTACCCGGTTTAGGGTGGTTTGTTATATAGCAGTCCCAGGAAAGTAATACAATAACCATTGCCTGGTTGGTTATTTCACTGAAGGTTGAGAAATGGTGATTTTTGAATTCTATATTTTTTTCTACATTTATTAGCAGGAATTCATTTGGATGGAAAAATTTTCTTTCCTTCATTAAGGCCATTTTCATGGCCTTGAAATTTATTTACCCTAGAAAGGTATAGTATATGCTGACCTTTTTTTTTTTCCTTTTTATTACCAAATTTCAAAGTAATGAGCTGGTGCTCTAGCAACCTTCAGGGATGTCCAATGAGTTTATTTACTTCCCTCTTTCTTTTTTTCCCCCTTTTGAATGTATTATGAACTTATGAAGAGAGCTTATTTTAAGAAAAATGTCATTAATAAATTATGCTGGGCTGCTGGGTTTCTCCCAGTTGTAAATGAAATGTAAGATTGATATCTTTCCCTTGAGTAAAATGTATACCAAGAAAAATGACTTGTTAGGATGTCTAAAAAAATGCCTTCTGGTGCCCCAATGGAAGTCTGTCTAAGTTCCAGTAGGGCTGAAGTTGAGTTTGGTTAAGATAATTCTCTGAACACCAGTATAATATTGGGTATAGTTGTATTACTGTTTGTTTTCCAGTTTGATAAATCTTGTATCTCCTTGGATCCATGGCCGTGTTTAATTCTGTAAGAGAATTAAACTTAGATGTACCCTCAACATTTCTTTCTATCTCAAAACCATTATGAACTTTGAATAGAATCCCTCCTTTTATGGGGTAGATGAACAACATTACAAAAAATTGCAGCATAGTGTTGCCCTTGCCCTTCCGCAAGTCCGAGTTTCAAATATGTCCATCCTTTGGGTGGTGCGCATTGCACTCCTTGTGTATGCAAATACCCTTCCCCTCCTCCCTCATCCCTCCTCCCCCCTCCCCCTGTGGTGTTGCTTCTTAAATTTCCCTACTGCCAGTTTAGGATTCTGTTTTCCCGGGCCTGCTAAATCAATTACGTCTTAATCCATTTTGCAGATCCCCAAATTTTATTTTCATTTTCTCTTCTGTTCTTTGTCCACTGAGTTTTTGTCGTTTTCTTTTTAAATCCCCTTACTATTGATATAGAGAGGTTTTGGAAGGGAGAGCAGATAATGGGTGTGTTCTACCTGCTGAATTTTATGGAAAGTCTCCCGATTCTTTTTGTTGCGTTTTTATTCCCAGGGTGATGAAGCATACTCTTGGTCAAGAAGCCTCCCTAGTTTATCTCACTGTGCTACTCTTACAATTACAAGCTCTAGAGGGAGACAGATTTGTCTTCAAACGGTTCCACAAGTACCACCTTTGTGACCTCGGCCAAGTCAGTTCATCTCTCCATCCTCAATTTTCTCACTTGTAAAATGAAGATAGAACTGGTACTTGTCTCATATCAATATTTTAAGAATTAGCTGAGACAATAGGTGCTAACGTGACATCACAGTTCCTGCCATGTAGCAGGTGCTCAGGAAACGGCTGCCCCATGCTTTCAGCCCATCCTCATGCCAGTTTAAGATGTGGGCACAACATGGCCAAACGAGCTATGACATTTTCAGGAATTGAGCCTGTTTCTGAAATGCTGGTTTTTGTAAGAGGGAATCTTTAGGTCTCATCCAGATGTGGCCTTTTGACATTCAAAGCAAAGTGATCCAATACACAGGCAAAGGGCATAGCAGGCCTGATGCATTCATTCATTCACTCATTAACTCATTCAACAAAGAGCACCTACTGTGTGGAGCATTTTTATTACTTTTATTTTTAAAATTAATTAATTAATAAATCTAGAGACAATGTCTCACTCTGTCTCCCAGGATGGACAGATGATAGCTCATTGAAGTCTCTAATTCCTAGCATCAAGCAATCCTCCTGCCTCAGCCTCCTGAGTAGCTGGGACTATAGGTGTGCACCACCACGCCTGGCTAATTTTTAAATTTTTTGAAGGGATAGAGTCTTGCTCTATTGCCCACCTATGACATCCTAGCCTCAAGTAATCCTCCTGCCTTGGCCTCCCAAAGTGTTGGGATTACAGGCGTGAGCCACTGTGCCCAGCTGTGTGTGGAACATTTTAAAGTAAATATTATGTACCCTGTCAGTGAATCACTAAATACTTCAGAATCTCAAAAAGGGACATTTTTTCATAAGACATTATAAAATTAAGAAAATATCCTTAATATTGTCTAATACCTAGTGCATGTTGCTTTATTATACATTTTTTTCTAACTGCTCTGTTTACTGACTTGGTTTCTAAATGCGGTCTGTTTATTGTATTTTGATTCTTACATTTCTATTTTATTTTAGCTTCTTTTCCCCCTTAGAACATGTCCTTTTCCTTTTTTTTTCCCTCTATGTCTTTGCTTGTGGAAGAAACATGGTAATTGTCCCATGGAAAAGTCCCACATTCTAGATTCGACTGATGCTTCCTCGTGGTGCAGCTTGACTTGCTCTGCCGTCTACAGTATTCTGTGTGAGTGAGAAGGTAGAACTAAAGGCATATTAATTCTGCATCAGTTCAATTTTTATTTGTTTTTTAAATAATACATTATAGTGGTGCCACATATTCTGTGTTTCATCACGTCATGTGATATATAATGCTTTGTTGTTCAGCTTTTAGTGATATTAATATTAATCAGGATTCAGGTGGTAATAGATCTTATCCTTTCAGTGTAAAATTTCCCATCAACATTTCATTTAACATTTTTTTTATCATCTATTGATGACTGTTATCAGTTGAATTGTGTCCCCTCCCAAAAGGTATGTTGAAATTCTAAACTTGGGTACCTATGAATGTAATCTTGTTTAGAAATAAGATCTTTTCAGATACATACTCAAGTTAAAATGAGGTCAGTAGGGTGGGCCTAAATCCAATATGACCGGTATCCTTACGAGAAGAGGAGAATGCCATGTGACGACAGAGACACGCGGAGCAACATCACATGATGACAAAGCCAAGGACTGTTGAGGCCATCATAGAATTGAGACAGGGACAAGGAAGTATTCTATTAGAGTCTCAGAAGGAGCACAGCCCAGCTGACCCCTTGATGTTGGACTTCCAGGCTCCAGAATTGCGAGAGAATAAACTTCTACGTTTTTGTTTTTTTTTTGAGACAGAGTCTCACTCTGTTGCCTGGGCTAGAGTGCAGTG
>NW_012134081.1:1580781-1591969 GCF_000956105.1 Propithecus coquereli
CTCTGTATCGTTCTAATTTTGGTATATGTGCTGCCGAAGCGAGCACCAAAATAACTCAACAGAAGGAATTCAATACAGGGAAATGCTTACAAGGTTAAACTGATGAACGTGCAAGAAGGGAATATGAAAGTATCACAGAGATAGTAACTCCGGGCAGCAGCTACCACACCTAGGAATGAGAAACGTAGTAGGTGATCAGCACCTTTGAGGAGGGAGCTGCCCAGCTCTTTCTGGTACCTTTCAAAGGAGCACCATGGGAATGGTTCTGGGAGCACCGAAAGGACATGCAGACTGGAAGTGAAACCGGCTGCTCTCCTCGGGCCCAGTGTTATTGCTGGTGTGATACAGACAGGAACGGCAAGCAAACAGGAGGTGGGACTTTCCTCTCCTTTCTTGCCTTCCAATATCCCTCTAGTAAGAAATGTGAGTCATAATGCAGAATGTGGAAGAGTAGGTTTGGAGACAGGAGACAAGAGCTGAATAACAGTCATATCAGGGAAAGGGGGTGCAGACACTTATTCTCACCTTTTATGGATTTCTGCATTATTTGAACTGGGTCTGCAATGACCAAGCCTTATTTAGTTTTCATTGAGAGATGATTCACGCACCCCTTTAAAGTATAAAATTCAGTGGGATTTTTTAGTATAGTCACAAAATTGTGTAGTTATCACCACAATATAATTCTGGGATATTCTCATTGGCCCGAAGAGAAGTTCCATACCCTTTAGCCATTACCTCCCATCCCCCACACCACCTCCCCCTGGCCCTATGCAATCGTTAACTTAGTCTCTGTGTCTGTGGATTTGTCTATTTTGGACATTTCATACAAATGGGATCATGTAATATGTGGTCTTCTTTGTTTGCTTTCTTTCACTTAGCAAAATGTGTAGCATGTATCCCCATACTCCATTACTTTTTATGGTTGAATAATATTCAATTATATGGACATATAACATTTTGTTTATTCATTTATCAATTGATGGACATTTGGGTTGTTTCTGTACTTGGCTGTTATGAATAATGCTGTTGTGAACATTTATGTACAAGTTTTTGTGTGACCATATGTTTTCAGCTCTATTTGTTATCTACCAAATAGTAGAATTTCTGGGTCATATAGTAAGTCTATGCTTAACATTTTCAGAAACTACTAAACTGTTTTCCACAGTGGCTATACAATTTTATTAAAACATCCCTACCAGCAATGTATGAAGGTTCCAATTCTGTACTTCCTCACCAAAACTTGTTATTGTCTGTCTTTTTGATCATTGCTATCCTAAAGCATGTGAAGTAATAACCCATTGTGATTTTTTCCTGTAAAATGAAATTACACATTGTTAATAACCATGGGATATTTTCATGTGCTTGTCTACCATTTGTATATATTTTTTGGAAAAACATCTATTCAAGTCCTTTGCTCATTTTTTAATTAAGTTGTCTTCTTGTTGCCGAGTTGTAAGAATTCTTTATATAGTGTGGATACTAGACCTTTTTCAGATACATGATTTACAAATATTTCTTTCATTCTGTAGGTTGTCTTTTTATTTTCTTGATAATCTCCTTTGATGTAAAAAGTTTTAAATTTTGATTAAGTCTAATTTATCTATTTTTTCCATTTGTTGCTTCTGTTTTTGGTGTCATATCTCGAAATCCATTACCTAATCCAAGGTCTTGACAATTTTTATCTATTTTCTTCTAGGTGTTTTATAATTTTAACTCTTACATTTAGGTGTCTGATCCAGTTTGACTAAATTTTTGTAGGTGGATATCCAGTTGTCCCAGTGTCATTTGTTGAAAAGGATATTCTTTCTCTATTAAATTATCTTGGCACCCTTGCTGAAAATGACTTGATTTCTAGACTCTCAATTCTATTACGTGGATCTATATGTTTATTTTTATGCTAGCATCACATAGTTTGATTACGGTAGCTTTGTAACAAGTTTTAAAATCACAAGGTATGAATCCGGCAACTTTATTCTTCTCTCTCAAAATTGTTTTGGCTATTTGGGGTGCCTTCCATGTCCATATAAATTCTGGGATGAGCTTGTTAGTTTATGCAGAAAAGGCAGCTGAGATTTTGAGAGGAATTGCATTGAATACCATGCCTTACTTTTAGGAAATACAATGTTATTTCCATTTTGATCAGAAAGTCTATGTTTATCAAGATGCTAACTCTCTTGGTAACTGGCATATATTATAAACTGCATTAAATAAGATCAAATTGAAATCAAGATTTTGTCTCTCTTTTATAGGACATGTTATAATACATTGATAATTTTAAATTTATTTGAATGAAATAAATGTTGGAGAAACCTTGTGAGGACAGGGGACTATGTCTAGTTTTGCTGATCATTCTTTCCCCAGGCTAAGCCTAGAGCAGCCTATATATAGAGGGTGCTCAAAGAGTTGTCAAGAAATGTGGACATCTTCTCTAACAGGCCAGGGAACAAGAGCAGGAGGGTATGTGATCTTGAGCTGTCCAAGGTACTAACATGTATAAAAAGAACTCAGCTTGACCAGACGCAATAGTTTATGATTTCATTTATATGAAATGTTCAAAAGTCTAGGGGTGGAAATATGGAGTGACTGTAATTGGCATGAAGTCTCATTTTAGGTTGATGGAAATACTCTGAAATTAGATTGTGGTGATGATTGCACTCTGGAATTTTACTATAATTCATTCAGTTGTACACTTAAAAACAATGAATTTTATGGTATGTAAATCATATCACAATAAAACTGTCTGAAAGAGAACTTCAGCTTGTGACTGCAGCCTTAACCAATTTTCATTTTTATTGAGGAAAACGATGCAGATAACGCAGGTCAAAGGGGGCTATATTTCACAGGGGAAAAAAAAAGTGGAGATGGAGTGATTGAAAGGCACAGGGGTCTGTGCAAAGCAGCCGGGCCTGAAGCTCACAGCAAATGTGAAGGGGGATTGAGGGCCAGGAGTCCTGTTGGGAATTGGTCTAACTAGGAATACAAAGTAGGGAGTGGACACTAGGTTGAAAGGAGATGGGGGATTGGAAGCGTAGCCCATCCGCCCAGTTCTTGACAGTGAAGAAACAAAGAAGGTCATGGACTTGCTTTTCTGCAGTAGGAGGGGGACCACTTTTGAAATGCTCCAGGGCAGGGCTGGTCACCGTGGTGTGAAAACACTAGAGCAGCCGCCAGAGAAACGAGGCGGTGTGAAAACCTTCTAGTTAGGAGCCATCACGTCGCCGTTCACCCTTGTCAGCCCAGCCGCTGGGATGGCTCAGAAGGGAAAGAAAATGATCGGTAGTGGTCCCTGACAGATTACAAGGGAAGAAGTAAATGTTTGACAAATGGCTGCGGGTCATGTTGGCCGAGCTCTCTGACTCCCAAGCCTGCCCCTGATCTTGATGCCGGAGAGTTTTGCTTTTCTCATAGACTCTAAGTCTAAATTGCACACAAAGGCTTTCCTGCTTCTACACTTTCGCTCACCCCATGCTGAAATTGACCTGGCTTTCAAACATGGCTTCATTTATTTACAAGGCCAGCTCTCTTGGCATCCTTCAACTTGTGTGATGTGCCAGGAGCTATGCAAAAATCTTGCCACACTGTGCTCGTTCTCACACCAACCCAAGGAGTGAGGAGCTGTTGGCCCCATTTCAGGGATGAGGATCTAAGCTCAGCCATGGATTAACTTGCTGAGATCACACAGCTAACAAGCGGCAGTAGTGGGGCTGCAAGTTGGGTGGGTCTATGCCAAAGCCCATTTTCTCAGACACTGACCTGTCCCCTCTTTCCAAATATCGCCCTCTGATGCAAATCCTCACACAGAACAGAAGAGGTACCTGATATGAGTAAAACAAAGACCAGCTGTTTTGCCCTCTGCTCACCAGTTGGGCTGTAGGGGCCTCACTCTCTCGTGGCTGGGGCTGGGGCAGTGCTGGGAGTTGGGGCTGGGTCTCTTCACAGCAGCCTGCAGCCCTCAGAAGTGCTCTGGGTCCAGCTGGTTAGCACTTGCCAGTAAGAGAGCATCTCCTCACACTGATTGCAGCTGCGTAGACCTGGCAGCTGTCAGGCTCTCCTGAGTAAGGGCTTAAGGATCTTTTTTTGGTGACCAACTGGCCTGGTTTTGACCGTTACTGGGAGCAACTGGGCATCTGTGTGCTGGGTTATGTAAGCTCAAGTTACTCACTAAGCTTTCAGATTATCACCTAAACAATCACATGTGTGAAATTTAAATCTAACACTTGCACTTAAATTCAAACTAGAATGTTATGATAAAAACCTGCGGTCTCTGGCCAATCTGGGGAGACTTTGATGCCCAACAGAAGAAAGTCTTTTACCCCCTATGGTGTGGTAGTAAGATCAAATAGACAGCATTATCCCCATTTTATGGATAATTTGGATCAGAGGAGTTTCTATCCTGAGCGTGCCTGGCACCTTGTTTTATGTCAGTTTTACGTCATTGTTTATTGACTCAGTCACCCTATGGTCAGGGGAGAGAGAATAAAATATTGGTGTGATTTATGTAGTTTTAGGTATAATGTCCCTATTCTGTCTGGTTCACTGTGTTGGGAAAGTTTTCTTTTTTACTCTCTGCCCAGGTGTTGAATTCTTGACACACCCTTGAAGGATGCCTGCCCAGGAATGGCCTCTGGGATTATCTTGGTCTTGAATGGTGCAACCAGAGGTTGTGTGGTACCAACCGATGGTGTGGAGGCAACAGATGAGTGTGAGAAGTAAAAGCTCTCCCCCCAGCCCTCCTTGCAGGAACCATGCAGGAAGGCAGCGGGATGGGAAGCCAGGTATGGACACTGTGGCAGGGAAGTGAATGATGTCATCATTAGGTCCAAGAGTTGCATCTCCTTGCTATCCAGCTGTTTCCTAATGGCATTTTTTTTTCCCTCTTGATTTCTTCTCCCTTCTATAAGATAACTCAGTGTGGAATGAAGCCCAGAGACCAGGGTATGATTTGAATTGAGGTTTTATTATAAGTTATACTTTCAGTCTTTAAAATGAAGGTTTTTTTATATATTGTTCCACGTTATAAATAATTTGTTTTTATGAAAACTGCATATTTTAATATTTTAGTCATAACCTTTCAAGCCTCCTTGGGGAGACAGCTGCATTATTTTCATAGACCACACGAGGGCAGTGGTGTCACATGTAAAAGATGCCTGTCTCCTGCTTTCTGAACAGATGGGACATTTGTTAGACTTCACTGGATGTATTTTTCCTTTATTGAAGCACAGGGGAATTTCACATTTGCAGGTAGAATGGGGAAAGATAGTTAAAATTTTATACCGTATTTTTATCTCTTTGTTTATGCTGATAAAGGTAGGAAGGGCAGTTGATTTATCCTCCTTTTTGCTGTTTTGAGGGATCGATGTGCTAACAAGCTGAGGTGAGTGTTCATTACCACCGTGACCCTGGCAGAAGATGTTCTGTTGGTTTTACATTTAATTGGAAATGTCACAAAGATAATACATAAACGCATCTTTCCCCCAAACCCTTCAATACCCTTTAGATATGATTCAAATCCTGTTGTTCCTATTAGGTAATCTTTGCATTTAATCTTTCTCCACACCTATTGAATAGGGAGAATACAACCTTCCTCAGAGGATGAAACGATGTGATCTTTCTTACTACATGATCATAGAAACTCTGAAGTGTCCCTCTCACAGATGGTCCTGGTCCTGCTGGGTTCTTAATGTCCCTCTGGCTACTATGGGGTCTGAAGGTCTTAACTCAGAGCTAATCAGCTGACTCTTCCTAAGGCAGGATAATACAGAGGTTGCAACACAAAGGTGGACAGTTCAAGCATCTTTCCTTTCAGTGTATTTGGTTTTCCATGCTATATTGGCCTGCGCAGTTTTTTTTTTTTTAAAGAAAAAATTAGTTGCCAACACTTAAATGCAAAGAGTTCTCATTAAAGATCCAGGCTTCTTGCTTTTTTGGAAACATTGGACAGTGTGGTATTGTTAGCTTGCACAGCCCCTTGATGACAATTGGCAGCAGCCACCTTCTTTGTGGCTATGTGCAGTCACTACACACACGGGTCTCCCCTTCTGTTTCTCTGACACTAAGGGAATTGCTGTTTGTAATCACGTTTGCACTGTTTTTTTTACAATAAAAAGGAAAATGAGAATTTAATACCCATGCCTGTCTCAAAGTAGGAAAAAATGAAATATGTAGTGATGGAGCCACGTGCTCCGAGAAAAATGATCCTGAATGTAGATCTGCCTGCTGCCTGCAGCACTTAGAGGAATTTCCTGACCTCTCTGGTATTTGGATTTCAGGACCTGGGAGAGCTCCGCCATTGAAGGTGGGCCGGCGGCCTGAAGTTGGCCTCGGGTAAATCCCAAGGACGTTTGTCACTGGCGTGATCTTTTATCCTAGTGATTAAACGAGGAAAACCTCATTTAATCTCATAACAGCCCTGCGAGGTGGCCATTGCCTTATTTGGGCACACAGCTTAGCACTTTTGGGGCACGCATCAAGAGGTCGGCTACGCCCTCTTTCTTACTTTGCTCTGGGGAGACCTGTGTTTCCGGCTAATGCTCCTAGGGGCCTCTTCGCCATCGCTGCTGAGTAAGCTGGAGGAAGATCGGGCTAAGGAAGAGGAGCAGGGGCGGAGGGAAGCCGTTCGGATGCTGGGCTCTGACCCGGGCGCGTCTCCCCGCCTGCTCTCCGGCCTGGCGGTGGCAGCTGAGCTGTGCGTAGTGGGAGAGGCTGCAGGAACAGACAGGAAATCCATTCTTTTCTGCAGACACATCGTCAAAATGCCCAAAGCAAACAGCAGAGGAAGTTTGCTTTAATGGAGACGAACTCACAACTTTGCTCTTTCAAAGCCTCTGTTTACAAGTCAAAGCCGAGGCTCAGCTGGACTTTCTTCGCACACTCACCTCCAGAGGTGGGGCCCGCGGGCCTTTCGCTGCCAGGGACCGGCCACGGCTGCACCAGGCCTGATGACTGGTGTCTGCCGCTAGGGTGGAGAACCGGTTCTCTGCTTTTTGAGGAACCCGGGCTTCTCACCCCAGCCCTCTTGGGGTACAAATTTGGGAAACAGGGAGATGAGGAAAAAAGCCTGTAGATATGGTGAGTCCTGGAGTTGAGCATCGCGGGCAAAGAATGAGGTGACTCGAAAAAGAAACTGACAGGTGCTGGCCTTGGAAAATTGGGAAGCGCACAAAGGTGCTAAACTAGGCTGCTCAAAGAACAGAAGCCACCAACGATATCTCTAAGTGCTGGTGTTGGCTCTGTCACCTGAACGGTGTCCAATGTCATACCTGAATTGGGTGTATACTAGGTTAAATTAAAATAACTATAATAATAGCTGGTATCTGGGATAAAAACATGTTGCCTAAAGGTGGGGTTTAGTGAATTTTTAAAAACAGTATCACAGATCTTATGTAACTTTATATTCCACTAAATATTTTTCCTGTGGAGGAACCGAGTTAAAGGTGATGCTCTTTAGCTGACTAAGAGAAAAATAGAGACTCAGTGGTATCAGGACGAGATCATGGAGACTGGTTGAGTGGCTGGATCTTTTGCCCTGGAGAGGCTGAAGGCAAAGAGATGTTGGATGCGGTAGAATACTGTGGTGGAGGCCAAGGTTTCTGGAGGCAGCTGCATCTGGTACGGAAACCTGCTGTGATGCTTTCTAGTTGGGAATGTTGGACAAGTCTTTAAAACTTAGTTTCCTATTGCTAAAAAGGGGATGAGAGAGACTGAGCACTTTACCCAAGGTCACACTGGAGTAAATGACAATGCTGACGTTCAAAGGAAAATGTCTGATTTCAAAGCCCTGGCATTCCCCACTGCCACACACTTCCATTGAGTGAAAACCACAGCGGACCTCCCCACCCCCCTGCAGCCCACCCTCCCTAACAGTTAATCCTGGTGCAGATTTTGAGCTCTTAGATCTAGGGTATTCCATCTTTGCTGCTTATGCTATGATTTCTCAGTTCAGGAACCTCTCGTCTTTCTGTCCATTCAGGCTTTCCAGTTCCTTTTTAATCTGCCCCTACTTTTCTCCAACTCAATCTTCACCTCTTTACAACCATAATTCGTGGTTCATCTTTCTTCCTTTTCATGCCTTTTCTTCGGGGCATCCACAGTTTCTGTAACAGCCTTCTTTCTTCTGCACAAGTTTATGCGGTCCTATGCCCCTGCATTTCTCTAAACTATCTGTTCTATCCTAGAGTGTGTCCTGTGGGGTTCATTTGTCAAATAAGCCTGGAAAATGATTTCTTGTTTAAATGAAGTTTTAAGCTAATGTGCGTTATAAATACCACAAAGGATGCTATTGCTTGCAGGGTTTCTCAAACTATTTATACGTAGGAATTTAAAACTCACCCTTGCCCCCTCCCATCCTCCTTCCTTATCTTCCTCCCATCCTTTTTAATTTGCTTTTCCTTTTTAAAAAAAGATATGTTATGGGGCTAGAATGTCATGGTACATGTTTTGGAGGATACAGCTCTGACCATTATAGTCGAGGTTACTGAATTTCTAAGTAATGAGCCTAAGGCCAGACTCTGGGATTAATTCTTTTCCTAGTTGGGGTATGATGAGGGCCTCAATCAGCTCCACTGGGAACTCATACTTTACATCTAGAACTGTGCTCTTACCACCTCGCCTGATAGCCGAGAGCCTGTTTTATGAGGCTTTCCAGGAAGTGCATCCCTGCTTTGGGCTCCTGTATACTGTCCTAATCCCATTGGCCTTACTTGTCACTCCAAGTTCTGGCATCCTACCCTGCCCCCAAACTAGGCTCTGTATTGCTAGTCTCTCCTCATGACACTGCTTACGTTGCTCTCTATTTTCTCTCAATTTGCCTTTCCCAGTGGGCCCGCCTGGGTATCCCAGTCTTCATTCTTGGCTCTGTGCCTATCTGGTCCATCCTGACTCTTAGCCCAGTATTTACTATGATTTAGCTGTTGAACAGTCCAGGCTCTGGGGCTAGATGAACTGAGTTCAAATTCTGTTTCCACCATCTGGTAATTGTAAACCCTTGGGTAAATTACTTCACTCAGGACCTCAATTATCTCATCTATAAACAGGGTTAACGTCCTCATGCAGTTCTTATGAGGATTAAATAATACAGTCCATGTTATGTGCTTCTCATATCACGTGCCATAGAACAAGAGAACAGTCACTATCAGCTATTATATTACCTATGTTCCAAAGGCTTTTTTGGCCAATTTAGTCCACACTGAGCTCTCTGGTCTCTATATGTTTTACAGTCGGTGGTATCTCACACTTAGCACTTGATGTTGCATGTAACTTAATTATAGCTCCTCAATCTACATTTGGACTTAATTTTTTAAAAAATTATGGATAATTTCACGCATAGCCATAAGAAGAGAGAATAGGAGCATGGACCCTCCTATACTTGTCATAGAATTGGGACTTCTGTAATAGTTCTTTTCCCTCGGCTCTATTGTTAAATTCAATATTGTTCCACACACGGGTCACATGGCATTGGCCTTCACTGAGCATGAGCCACTCCCTATGTGTGAGGCTTTGTATAAAGAAGCCTCTGCTCAGGCTCTCTTGGAATACGGGAACACCAAAAAGGCTCTGTGTTTTTCTTTTTTCTAAGGAATGGGGAGATGTAAAATAGCACCCTACCATATGTGCTTCCTGGAGAATTCACTTCATTTTCTAAAACTTCACTCTCTTGCCTCCCCTTCTCAGTTCTTCAAGGGCTTGAACTGTGCTCAATTCATTTTTGTATCTCCAGTTCTAACAAAGCTTGGTGCAAAACAATGTTCGAGTGAATGTCTTCTCATTTTTTCTGAAGTTTTGTTAGAACTGCTTTCTAGTATCAGATTTGAATCCCAGTTCTAAACCTTGAGGCTTAAAGCTGCAGACTGAAGAAGACAAATCTCAGAGCTAAATCTCTCTCTCCGTCTTTCTCTCTCTCTTTCTCTTTCTCTCTCTCTCTCTCTTTTGGCACTGTGTGATTGACATCTGGGGACAGGGCATATTGACTTCTCTTAAGATGTTGAACAAAATAAAAACTATCTGCAGGAGGAAGCATGATCCTACATTTATTTCTGTGGCATCAGACAATGTCTCAGGAAACAGCTGTTTTGAGCTGTAATTCCTCTTGATGGCACTGGAGCCTTAAATATCATCACAAGTCCGGTCTTTCACACTCTAAATCCTATTATCTAGGTTAGCTCATCTGTATTCAAAAGATCAATGTTGCATTATTACAAAGATCCTTTCAAGTGTAAAAAGGATGGCACGTCATTACAGAAAGTAAAAGAAACTAATCAAACTTTCTTGGTGAAAGCATTGACTTTTTTAAGTAAAGGGCAAATTTAAGAATTTGAAAGTCCAAGATGCAAGAGAACTCAGTGGTTTGGGCTCGCTCTCACGTGCATCTGGGTCTTGGATAACCCAAAGAAGAAAGAAGTTCTCTTGAAAGAGTCTCAGTGCTCCCAGCTTCTCTCATGTCTTCTGTCACTGCTCGGTTGTGTATCGTGGAAAAAATGTACTGTTTGTGGGAAGACTCAAAGAGATAATCCGTGATGTGTGGTACATGGGCAACACTTGTATCGACCTGGTTAATAGAAATTGTTAGGAAAACACTGGTAAATATTATTTATTCGCTGCCTTAACTCTTCTTTCAACAGACAGTTCTTGTCTCTTATCATCATAGGTGGTGTTCTCTGGGTTGTGTATTAACATTCAGGATGTTTATTGGGGAGTGCTTTTGGGATTGACGCCAGTGGAAGGGAGAGGAAGGAAACAGGATAGGGGAGAGGGAGAGTGGAGGCACAATGCATGCCCAAGGATACAAACACAAGGACAAGGAGCTCTGGAGCTGGAATGGTCTTTCAGAGTTGTCTTCTCTGACAAGCAAACCACTTTGGAAAGGGAGCTTGACTTTAGCAAGGCACCGCTCTTTAGCTGGGGCAATCCCAAAGGAAGATGATTGCTAAGGACTGTTTGCTGGCAGCACTCCCAGCAGCCTGGATAAAATCCCTTTTATTTCTGGAAGTAGAATCTGGGCAGCACATCACAGTGTCTACTACTCTTAGTATCTTAAAAGAAAATGTTCATTGACCACCTTCTATGCACTAGGACTATGGAAGGGGCTGGGCCTTATGGTGATGAGCAAGCAACAGTCCTAGCCTTCAACGTATTTGTCATCAACCTCTTCTTGGTAAAATTTGTTGATTATTATGATTTTTTTTTTTTTTTT
>NW_012134081.1:1593064-1596754 GCF_000956105.1 Propithecus coquereli
GGGCTCAAGCGATCCTCCTGCCTCAGTCTCCTGAGTAGCTGGGACTACAGGTGCACACCATGATGCCCGGCTAATTTTCCTGTTTTTAGAGACAGGATCCCGCTCTTGCTCAGGCTTGTCTCGAACTCTTGAGCTCAAGCAATCCTCCTGCCTCGGCCTCCCAGAGTGCTAGGATTACAGGTGTGAGCCACTGCAACTGGCCATGGTTTGCGTTTTATTTCTAGTGGATAGCACTGCTTTAAAGAATCAAATTCTTCCGATGGGGACATATTTTGCTCTTGAATGCAGAGAAAATCCTTATTTACTTTGGTATTGGGACCAAGTTCTTTTGATATGCTTCATTTAATTTGTGTTTATTAATAGGGATTCTATCCATTGGATAGCCACTACTTGCTGGTTGTTTAGTGATTGTTGAAAACTAGTTAGAGGCAGCCCTGAGTGAGATGAATTAAAGTTCTATTGTTGTAGGGGAACAAGGTCATCAACTTGAGATTAATCAACGGATTTCGAATCACCAGTAAGGGATGTTTTACCCTCAGCTTTACAGTTTCAGCATGTAAATTGCTGTTTAGAGGAGCGCCTGTGAAATCAATCCAGCCTTTTTCCTTTCAGAAATTAAAAGCAATTTATTTTTATTTTTGGCAAATCCTGGAAAGCTGTTGTACATCCAACTTCTCCTCCCCGATACCACCTGTGTTGCCTGTTTTTCAGACTTTTGAATAGAGAGGTGGGAAATTCGGTTGTTTTTGGGTCCCACAAGATTTGGAGGAGACCCCTCTGGTCCCTGTTGGGGAGCCCATCTGTCCTCACCTGATAATTTTTACTTCAAATGAGTCAGAAACTCCAAAGCTAAACTTGGCCAAAGTAGCACATATCATGTGGACTCCACCCAAAGTCATATAAATCATCCCCGGATCACACCAAACTTGGCCTCCAAACTGGGCACAGATTTTCCAATCTGGTCCTGGAGTTTGCCAGAAGGCAGGAGGACCACAGGGATGTGTGGGATGCATCTGGCTTTTATCCCAACTTCTGTGGTTAGTGAAGCTTGTCTGATCTGGGATTGGGTATAAACACAGCCATATCCTTGAAAGACACCAAACCACCTTGAAGGGTCATTTCATCCAAACCCTTGCAGAAAACACCTGTTCGCACACAGCTGTGTGACCACCCAAGATTCAGAGATGATTTGTAAATATATTTGTCAGATGTTCCAAATGATTGCTCCCTCTGTCCATACTTAGATGATAACCCAAGCTGAACCCTCAAAGGAATGAACTTTCATTTCTTCCTGAATAGAAGCATAGAGGCTGCCTTATGTGGTAAGCTGACTCTTGAATGTAACAGTAGTGTGGTTTGTTTATCCGATTTCTAGGGCAGGTTCTTTTTAGAGTGTTTTGCTATTGTTGTTTTTAATGGAGAAAAACAATAATGATTAACTTTGTTTATCATATCTTGTTCTTCTTGGGTCAATGCAAAGTATTTTCTAGTTTTCACTGAGGTGGCACTATTCTATATGGCATTTGTCTGATTTGCGAAATAACCTATATTTTGGGGGAGAAGACTGTGAAGAGTTATTGGCATTTTTTTCTTAAGCTCTACCTTGGATGCTATTCCCTCCAAATAAACTGCCATCTCTACATAAGGAGAGGTATGTTATTTTGAATCTATTCTACTTTCTGCTTTTCCTAATATCACAAATTAATAAGCTACCTGAAAATCAAATCAAAGCATTTCTGGAAACAAAGGAACAGAGCTTCCTAGCAACTTCTCGGTTAAAAGAAAATCACTGCTCTCAGTAAAAAAGGAGTGTTTCATCTGCCCAGGCAGCAGGCCAGCTGGATGAGAGTTTAGGATTTATTGGCTGGGCATTTGGGCAGTTTACTTAACCTCTCTGTGCCTCAGTTTCTTCATCTATGAAATAGGGATAAGACTTTACCTTACGGAGTTTTATGTCGCATAAACGAGAGAATACTGTGAAGTGACTAGCACAGTTTCTGGACGAGAGCGAGTTATCAAATGTGTGGAAGTGGGTGGCAGGGGTGGTAGTGAGGGTCCCTTCTTCCAGTCTTTTTGTTCTGGGTTGAATACATTTAACTGAATCTCAAAAAAATTGTTTTATTGATATATCATAGTTGTACATACTTTGGGGGTACATGTGATATTTTGATACCTGTTTACAATGTGTAATGATCAAATCAGGGTTTTTGCGATATCCATCACCTCAAACATTTATCTTTTCTTCTCCCAGTCTTAAAGCTCTTCCACAAAATTGTTTGTTTAGATACTGGAAGAGGTTCGTAATAGCATTTGTGCAATGACTTCCATGACATTCTTAAAAAGAAAGCACATATTTAATTCCTAAGAATTAAGCATAGGGATGGTTGAAGTCAAGGCCATGAATTTGATTGCCACTTGAGTATTTTCTCTCAATAGAAATTGAGAATAATTAGGCAACTTTTAGTTGAGACAGATGTTAATAGCCATAAGCTAATTGTCACCTCGTTCAAATGAGGTAGGACTGCAGCAAACTGGTCCCAGCTTCTGGTCTCTTATCACAGGCTCATTTTTAATTCCCAGCCTGATCAGACATCCCATGTGACACTTGAAAATGTCCAGAGAAAGTTGTTCCTCATTTTACAAAGGTGCTGTTTCCCCTTTTGCACCACACTGATTATTGGGGCGTTCTTCCTTCTAGACTCCTGATGTTGCCTACTTCACCGTTAACATCTGATCTTGGTGCTAGCTATGTTCTTCAGAGAATAAAGCTTTTTGCCCTCCCACATGCCAGTGTTTCAAATATTTGAGGATGGTTATTATCCTTTTCTGAAGTGTTCCCTTGTCCAGGATAAATACATGCTGTTCCTTCAACTATTCCTCGTGTGACAGGAACGGCCTATGAAGCAGGAATCTCCTGTTCCAGTCATCTATTGTTGTATAACAAACCTTGTAAGTGGCTAAAATCACTTATTATCTTGATTGTTATTATATGTGGTATAATACTATATAAAATGAAATGATATTATTATTCTAGCTCATGAATCTGTAGGTTGATTGAACTCAGTTGTATGGTTCTCTCATGTGGTTATGTCCAGATTGTGAGTGGGGCTGGTTTGGCTGGCCCTGGCTCTTCACCACTCGTACGTATGTCCTGCTCCTGGTCTGGGGTGATTTGCATAGGTAGGGCCTACAATAGCTTCAGATAGACTGGGCATCTATTTATCTTTCCATAAGGCTTCTTCATGTGGCTAGCTCTGCTTCCTCACAGCACTGTGGCCTCTGGATAGATAGACTTTTTACATGGTGGCTCAGGACTCCAAGATGGAAGAAGTGAAGGTTGTTGGGACCTTAAAGTCTAGACCCAGAAACTGTCACATAGCCAGCTATATTCTATTGATCAGAGCAGTCGTGGAGCTCACTCAGATGCAAGGGGAAGGGACATAGGTTTTGATGCATAGGAACATCAGAACAATTTATGGCCATCTGACCCTCCACTATAAGTTCTGCTGAAGCTGATGTCTAAAGTCACCTCTTAAAACATGACTAAAGCATCCAAAACAGGAAACAGGATGTAACAGCCTACCAGGCTATTAGAGAGGCCAGGAGATTTTTTTTTTTTTTTTCTGCTAGTGGTTGTTATTGCAATTTATAATCTCCTAATAGCTTTCCTAATAGCTGTCACCCACTGTG
>NW_012134081.1:1596804-1636608 GCF_000956105.1 Propithecus coquereli
AACATGACTAAAGCATCCAAAACAGGAAACAGGATGTAACAGCCTACCAGGCTATTAGAGAGGCCAGGAGATTTTTTTTTTTTCCTGCTAGTGGTTGTTACTGCAATTTATAATCTCCTAATAGCTTTCCTAATAGCTGTCACCCACTGTGGGCTCCTAGTAAACTTATCATCCACTGGAGTCTTCACATCTTTATTTCCTAAACTGTTATTGGGCTGCTGTCTCATATTTGTATAAATTCATTTTGAATCAAAAAACAGAATTTGATTTTTGCTAATGGAATTTTCATCCCGTTGGTTCAAGCTGGTTATTGTTTCGATAGCAGTTGCCTTTAGGATGTTTGACAAGCATATTCATAGCTCCAATGGAGTTTGTGGTTTTGCTTGCTCTTGCCAATCCACTGCATCTAGAGTAAACTTCCAAAAACACACATCTAGTTGTTGTGTCAAACCTTTAACAGGTCCAAGTTACTGTCCTCAGGAGAAAGTCTAACTTTTATGCATAAACTACAAAGTTTTTGTACCTGTCCCCTGACTATGCTCTCATTCTCACTTTATTTTGAGGGGGAAGGAGCAACAGCATATTTCCTTTTAAAATTTCCTAATTGTTTGTTGATATATTGGAACACAATTTTTAAAAATGGATCTTATATGTAGTAACTTTTCTGATTCTTTTTATTTTTTCTAATAGTTTTTCCCTAGACTATTCTGGGCTTTCTATGGGTACAATGCCATTGTCTATGAGTAATAAATTATTTTTCCCTATCTAAGAGTTATACATTTTATTTTTTATTGAGTTGTCTGCCCTAGAGTTCAATATTGAATAGAAGTGGTTTGAGCAGTCTTGACTTTCGTTTCTGATTTGAAGGGAAACACTTCTGATTTTTCATCATTAAGCATTCTGTTTGCCACAGATTTTGTTTGTTTTTTTTATCAGATTAAGGTAGTGTCTTTCTCTTTTCTAGTTTGCTACTTTAGTTTAAATACCTGAATGAATATTGAATGTTAGAAGGTTTTTTTCCTAAATTAATTGATGCTTATAATTCTTTTAATTGGTAATATGGTAAATAATAATGATACATTGCTATAGTTAAACCCACCCTTTGTTCCTTTTTATTCCTGAATAACATTTCATGTGTAGATTTATCACAATTTGTACATGCACTTATTTGTTAATGGACATTTAAGTTCTTTGTAGTTTTTGGCTATTAAAAACAAACTTATGAATATTCATGTACAAATCTTTGTAAGGACATATGTTTTCATTTTTCTTGGGTGAATGTCTACACATGAAATAGCTGTATCATATAGTAGGTACATTTTTAATGTTTTAAAAACCTGCCAAACTATTTTCTCAAGTGGTTGTACAATTTTATATCCTTATCAGCAATCCATGAGCATTCCAATTGCCCTACATCATTGCCTTCAGTTGGTATGATTACCTTTGAAATTTTAGCCATTCTAATCTGTGTGTAATGATATCTCATTATGGTTTTAATTTGCATTTTCCTGATGACTAATGTTTTTCACCATTTTTTTATGTGCTCATTAGCTATTTGTAAATCTTCTTTGTGGAGTGTCTATTCAAAGTTTTGGCCCACTTTTAAAATTGAGTTGTTTGTCTTTTTATTATTGAGTTGTAGCATTCTTTACCTACATTCTGGCTACAGGATACAAGTTTTTTTTTTTTTTATCAGAATCATGCTTTTGGAGTATTTTTTCCTAATCTGTGACTTGCTTTTTAATTTTTTAAAATGGTGTCTTTTAAAAGCGAAATTGTTTAATTTTGAAGTTGAATTTATCGTTTTTTCCTTTATGGCTTGTGTCTTATATATTCTATCTAAAAACTTTTATCTACTTCAAAGTTACAAGGATTTTCTCCTGTTTTATTCTAGAAGCTTTATAATTTTAAGTTTATATGTAGGTCTCTGATCCATTTTGAATTAATATTTATATACGGTGTGAGGTAGTGGGTTGATGTTATTGGATTTAGTTTGCCCGCTCTTTATAAAAAAAATTATTTTTACACCTATGTTCAGATGAGTTGGTTGTATTTTTTTCTTTCTGATCCATTTTGAATTAATATTTATATACGGTGTGAGGTAGTGGGTTGATGTTATTGGATTTAGTTTGCCGGCTCTTTTTAAAAAAAATTATTTTTACACCTATGTTCAGATGAGTTGGTTGTATTTTTTTCTTTCTCATACATTTTTAATCTGTTTTTTAGGTAAGGTTGTGGTTTCATAAAATAAATTAGATAGTTTGCTTCCTTTTTCAATTCTATGCAATAGTTTATACAGATTAGGATTATTTATTTCTTAAAATTTATCCTTTAAAAAGCCCTGGCCTAGTGATTCTGTGTGTATGTATAACTATTGATTTAATTTTTAAAATGCTATTATTCTATTTATATTTTCTATGTCTCCTTTAGTCACTTTTAAGATGTAGCTTCAGGCTGGGCACGGTGGTGCATGCCTGTAATCCTAGGACTCTGGGAGGCCACGGTGGGAGGATAGTTTGAATTCAGGAGTTTGAGTCCAGCCTGAGCAAGAGTGAGACCCCATCTCTACTAAAAAAATAGAAAAAATTAGCCGGGTTTGGTGGTGCCTGTAGTCTCAGCCTCTCTGGAGGCTGAGGCAGGAGGATTGCTTGAGCCCAGGAGATTGAGGTTGCAGTGAGCTATCATGACGCCACTGCATTCTACCTAGGGCAATGGAGTGAAATTCGTCTCCAAAAAAAAAGATGTAGTTTCATGAGAAATTGATCATTTTTATTTGTTTTGTAAAATTATTAACATAAAGGCATTCTTGTTTAGAGTATATTTTTTACTAATGTGGCTCACTGCTGTCAGCTGAGAGTTCATTGGGAGCTGTGACTCAGTCTAATTTTTCACTGTAGTCATTGGCACCAACACCAAAACTGGGGTGTTGAATGGTGAAACTGGACTTCAGTCCAACAGCAGGTCCAATCAGCTCTACCTACAAGATCTGTCCAGTCACTTCTCACTATTTCCCCTGCTACCTTATTACCCCAGTCCAAGCACCATCATCTCCTGTCCAGACTTCTGCCACAGACTTCGGATTTCCGTTTTCACTCTCATCCCTCACCCCTACCATTTTGGTGTATTTCCTACAAAACTCTCAGAAAAATTCTTTTAAAACTTTCATCAGATCATGTAACTCCCCTGGTCAAAACTTTCCAATGACTTCTCATCATACTTAGAATAAATTGCAAATGGAGTAGGAATGTAGAATTGACAAAGGATATCTTCAGAATCACAAAGCTTTCTGTTTAGTATACTCGAACCTAACTCTTAAAACTTTCCCATAGGTACCAAAAATCTTCGTATAAATATTCCTTCTCTGCACTCCAACTCTATTCTATACCCCAATCCCACCAATGTATTGGCTATCTGGGATTTACATAATTTAGGCAAAGGTCTTTCTGCTCCTTGGTAGTATGTGCCCAGGACCTCACATGGCCACAGGGCTGGAGACTTCCCTAACTCGTCTAAATAATTAATTCAAAGCTGTACAATAATGCTCTTGTTCACATAATTCTAAATATATGTAAGTGATTATGATGGATTTTATTTTTATTCGATAATCTCTTTTTTTTCTAATTGTTTGGAAGATTGAATTGATTATTTAATAGAAGTTTTTACAATGTAAGTTTTATATGTATTTATGTTTATTTCAGGCAATTTACAAAAAAATGTTTACTATAAGAGGAAAATATGCAAAAAAGATAGAAAGACCTCAGAAAATATAAATTATAATTGGAAATAAGCAATTCATTAGCTCATACATAACTACTAAAGTTAGAAAAACTTTTGGTTTCTGAGCTTCCTGGTAGGCACATTAAAAGAGGAAGAAATGTCAGTTAAATCATTTGTGTAAATCACAAACAGACATAGCAGTTCCTTGGGAGAGGGACATCTTTTGTTGGTACCTAAATGTATTTTCTCAAGAATTGCATGATTTCCCCTCCCCTTGTGAGGATCATTGAATTATACCATAACACCTTAAAGCAAACAATGGCTTCCAGTTGGTGGCTTTCCCTGCAGGTGGCAATCCTTGAAGAAAGCAACTCAGTGAAGTAACTTCAGAGGGAACCCAGGCAGGACCCTGATTTCTGATGGTCCAACTTAGTTCCAGGATATAATTTAGAACATCCAGCCTAAACTTTGGTTCTCAAAAGAATCACCCGATTCGTCACAAATAATTGTGAATTCCTAAACTCTATCACACACCTATTATCTCTGAAGAGCTGGAGGTGGGGTCCATGAGCTTTGGTTTTTAAATTTTCTCACTTCTAACGTATTTATTGAGGTATAATTTATATACCATTCAATTAATCCATTGAAAATGTACTTTTCAATGATTTTTAAAGTAATTTATACAGTTGTTCCATTATCACTACAATCTAAAGAAAGCAGCACTTTTAACACGGGGACCTCCAGTGGAGTGGTCTAGGCTCTCAAGTTAAAAAATCTGGCTTGAAGGGATTGGATAGGTTACATGAGCTTCGTCCATTTAGTTTTGAGCTTTAGTGTTGTTAAATAGGTCTTTGGGCAGTTTCATAGAACCTTGGCAATGATAGATTTAACATTTTTGCTTTCGGTATCCTCAGGTGATAGTAAGAGTCAATGATGCACTAAAATTTAGTTTGGCTGAAGTACAGACTTAAACTTAGCTCTCTGGGTCATTGGCTGTTTGACTGAGTCTCAGCTAGGGCACAAGTCTCGGCAATCCTCCAGCATCCGTATCTCAAAACAGCTTTCCTGTGTTTTACTTATACGCACAATGGCTAGTTGTCTTAGAACTGAGGAATTATGTTCTGAACAAAGCTCTGATTATCATTCCTGAAAAAGGAGGGCCTTATTTCATTACTGAAAATAGATGTCTTTCATTTCTAGGTAGAAAATAGAAATTTTGGAGGCATTTAAAAATAGTGTGCATGCTGGGGAGAGGCGGAGTGGGTAATACAATGTTAAGGCATCAGCATTAGCAATATGGGGATTCAGGAACTATGGAGCATTTGAAATGACAAGGCTCACTAACACAGGTCTTCTCCAGCATTTCTCAAAATACGGAAATCAGCACGTTCCTAGATATAATGTAAAGAACGGATTTTGTGGTTAAAGAACCCACAACCCCCTGAATAGTTAATCAACTTTATTTCTGTAGGATGTTTCGAGGTCATTGTACACTGTAAATCTCCACGGGGGTTATGAATTTTATAATGGAATTGAAATTTCTCCATACAGAATCTTTGCAGGACTGTTGATATATTATTATTTTGCAGTCTTAATATCCCATTTATCTTGTTTTAATTGCAGGATATTGAGAAAGTTTTAATTTAGAAAGATAAGTAATTGCAAATGGTGACAGTTTTTAGAAACAGATTGTTTCACTATGTCAAGATACCTGTCAATTGAATTAAGCAAAGATCAGTGGGACATTTTTGTTTAAATTGTCCATTTTTTGGTCAGTGCTGGATTTCAAGATACTTGTGTTAATGACTGAGATAGGACCCATATGCTTTTTAACTGGTGCTACTCGAAGTGTGATCTGTGGGCCAGCACTGTTTGTTACTGGTCTATGTCAAAAAGAGAACTGAAATTGAGAATTAGTATTTAGAAACATTTATAGCAATTTGTGATTGCTGTGGCATCCAGGCAAGTGACCAGTGAATTCTTCGTATTAATCAGGGTCTGGACCAGTTGGGTGATGGGTGACGTCAAACTCATGTGGTGAGTTACGTGTGGTTCAGCAACTTATTGTCATCACCTCCAATGGAATGGAAGTGAATAAACAAACAAACAAACAGACCAAAACAGACTTTTTTTAAAAAAAAAAGTTGACATTTTCTTTGATTTATAAATTCTGTACAAATATAGCTCATATCCTATTTCCTTTCACAGATATTGCTGCCTCAGGTCCTGACTGTATAGAAATTCTGGGACAGCTATGACCTACAGATTTTGAATTTTAGTGTTCTTTTTCTTTCTCTTTCTGGCTAACAGTTTCTGAGCTAGCACTATGATGGTTTCTGATAAGAGCTCAGTACATATTAACAATGACTAAAATTATTCTCTGGTTCCTGTACGTGGAGACAGGCAATGCAAGAATTTTTATAAGGAGAATTGTGGAATTGACTCCTTATCTGATTATTTTAGAGGACAATCATAGATGTCAATCACTTAGGGACTATTTGGTGGCTTAGATATAATTGCTAAAAATATTATGCCTGAATGCTTTTACATGTTGCCATATATACTGATTTATTTTTTGCATTTTTAAAGAATGAGAGCCTTTTGCCCTCTCAATTTTCCTCTTTCTTCCTGAGAAGTGTCCTCTTTCTAAGCATTTATATGATTGGTATCGAACCTCATGCCTTGTCTTCTAAATTAACTTTGTTCCTTTAATGACATAACTTGATCTTTCCACATTGGTCTGCACAGCATAAATCCACCTCGCTCTTGGATGGCAGTTGAGTTTTCTGTTGAATGGACGTACAGTTATGGGTTTTCTCACCCTTTGTACTGGTGGAGACTTAGATTGACTGGCTGATTTGATCATGACTATATAGACTAGTCAAGTTCTAGAATATTAATGTCGATAAAATATTTTTACATTCATGCAAATTACCATGTGCTAAAGGGACTAAAGGAAATCATCTTGGCCCTAAAGGAAAAAAAGACAGCAATTTCAAAGGCATTTGAACAACAACGCTAACATAAAATTAATTAACTTCCCTTTAAACAAATTCTTTTAAGTTTTCATGGCAATTTGTGCTTGTGAAAAAATTCTTGGCATGTATTCTACAGGAAAGACACGTATTCTCTATAAACCCTGAAGATAGGAGGAAAAGAGATAACTCTGGGAATGCTCTGTGAACACTGGACAGAGCACAAAAATATTTTAGTTGCACAATTGTCTGCTAACTGGTCTTTGAAGCAATCTGAAGCTCTGCAATGTTAATTCCATAGTAAATGTTCCTCACAGACTATTAAAACATAGGCTGGATACGAGACAGACTCTTGTTGGTCTCCAGGCACATTGTAGGTGCTCAATTATTTGTGGAATGAGTGTGGTTGTGGGATGAATGACCAAGTGCAGACCCAGACACAGAGACCTGGCTGAGGTCTCACGGTGAGTTCACCACTCCTTGGACCAGAAACCCTGAAGAACGGTAGGTAGCCCACTAAGTCTTCCATGAAGGGCTGAAAAGTGACTCCAAAATTCAAATAAATCCCTTAATCTGGAATTGTGGAATAGGAAAAGTACTTCAGCCAGGCTCTAGTCTCTCAGCAGCCTGGCAGAATTTAAGAGAGGTTCGTGCTGTGGAAAAGACCTTCTATGGACCACATGTGGACACAACATAAGATTTTTACAAAGTTGAAGAATGATTTTTAAAAATAAAGGCTACTCAGAAACCATGTCAATCCACTACAGAAAACATTTTAAAATTGATTGCCGTATGTTTTTAATTGGAGAAATTACCTTTAAGGAAGTCTGTGCCCAATCTAGTGGGGCTTCAATGTTTGACATACACAGAGAAGGAAAACATGGAGCCATAGATTCCAAAGAAAATTGAATTCTCTCTCTTTCAAATTGATGTGGAAAGCTATGATTTGGAGTTGTGTGACAGATAATGATTTCCTGGATACCTAAATTATAGCCTTGGGAACAATGTAGTGTGATGCAATGAACCAAGTATCAGAAGATCCGAGGTCTAGTTCTTTTTTTGTTCCTGAACTACTTTTATATCTCTGGGCAAGAAACAGCCTGACTAGGCTTCATCGTCACAAAGTTGGGAATAAAAATACCAGTCCTGCTTATTTTGCAAGGTCGTTGCAAGGATGAAATGAAATAAATGAATATGAAAACATTTTATAAACTGCTGTTACACAACTATGAAGTTTCATTACTTGTTGAGGATTATGATGTTCTCAAACCTTACTGTGTGGATAAGGATCATTTGTGGTGCTTGCTAAGAATGCAGTTTGGAGAACTTCTATTTCCAGCAAAACATAAGGCAACATAGCCTGAAAAACTTTCCCACTGTACAACTCCTAGAAATGCTAGATAAAGTATACCCGATATTTTTATAAATGCATAACTGAGCTTGTGATCAAGAAAGGAAAATTCTTAGGGTCAGAAACTGGAAAGGGGAGCAGCAACTTGGAAAGGGAATTGGGTGCTGAGACGACAGTGCCCTGAGAGGCAACACCTAGAGTCCGGCATCTCAGGCTAGAGGGGGACGGAAGGCAAGACCTGAGGCTCACCCGTGGTGAGGAATGGGAATTGAGACCTCTCACACATCCATTTATCCTGAAGGGCTTTTTTTCCTCATTAAAAGGGCAGACTAAAAGAAAAATCTATCATTGGTAAAGAAAACTGACAGGGAGCTAACCCTCTTGGCCTGAGTTCCAAGAGGGGGTGAGAATGAGCTGTCTCCTATGGATTATCTCACAGGCTTGCCCTTTGGTGACTTCACACCACTTGCGTGTTCCACAAAGACGCAAGACCTGAAACTCACTCGGAGTTCCTGTATAGGAGGAACCAAGGCACAGAGGGCAGAAGCCAAAGCCTTTTTCCTTGCAGGGGTGCTTCCTCTCTACCCACCTGTGTCTGGGTTCCAGGTAGAAAGCCCAGTCTAACATTAGCTCCAGTTTCCAAACCCCTTTGTGATAAGACCCAGCAGAAGTACAGACCCTCAGGGACTTCAGCCATTGTGTATAAGATACAGGTTGGAAGTATATTTAGAATGTTTGAAAAGCACAGATTCCTGGGTCCCACCTTAGTCCTAATGCATCAGTAGCTGGGGTGGGCCAGCTATTTAAGTAAACATCCCAAAGGAATAAGATACAAAGGGCTCTCAGAGGATCTATTGGGAAATACAGTTTTGCCAATTTCCCAAGATTTATTCACTTGGTCACTTGAAACACTAAAGATTTATTTGGTTCCACCTCCGCATCAGTGGGTAAACAGATACGTATCGATGACACATTTCCTTTTCTCCTCTGTGACGATTTAGGCTTTAACAGTTTTCTTACTTGAGTTGAAAATTAGGTAGGCTGAATTTTTCTTCACCGGATTGAAAAACAAGAAAATAAAACAAAAGAAAAACAAAATGCCCCTGCCCCCCGCCAACCACCAGCAGAAAACAGTGATACAGAACCAACATGGAGAGGAAATGGAAGGACTGCTCTTTCCCCCTCTTCTGCCATCTGCTTCCCTGGCCTCCCTGGTGCATTGTTGCCGGATCCAGCTAGACTGGAGATTTCCCCCTCATCTTGTTATGACTTACGGGAGTTGGGGGTTAAAACAGTACATAATGGGCCACTGAGGCAGATGGTGGATTTCTTTGCTGTTTGTGTTCTTTCCATATTGAAAGCTTGTAGTTGCTCCAAATGCATTTTGCCCTTCAGAGGAGGGGCAGAGGAGGGATTGGGGAAGGGTTAGACGAAGGTCTCAAGAGAACAGCCACCGGGAAAATTTTAGTCCTGCCTTTCCATCTTCTCTTTCTTTGTTGCCTTTTTATCTATTGAACTAAACATGAGAGGGGTTTGCTCTGAAAGGCCTATGCAGGGAAGAGTTGTTTTTCCTATCTTTGAGCTGTTCAGCCATCTGTCCCAATTTCTTCCTGGTTTCCTGTTATTTTCATTCTGCCTTTTATAAAGATTAACATGCGGTGCAACCACATATTCTATTAAGCTTGTCTCCTCACTACTTTATCTCATTAACTGCTTGATCACTGTGAATAAAAATAATCTTCCATTAAGTCACAACTTCAAACGTCTCTGGGACTTTAGATCAAGCAAACCTTCAACAGCTTAAAAGAAATCTCTTTAAATCCAAGAGGTTCACTTCAAAGGAAAACCTATGGGTGTTCTCAGCCCAACTGACAGGTAAATAGTCATTTGTAACTAAAGATATGCAAGTGAGAAAACATGGCTTACTCTGGAGTTTGTAGTTTGTCTTCACTTCTTCTCTGGTTAGGGCAACTTAGAGCTGACCCCGGGGTGGGGTTGGCTTGGATGACACCACATCCTACACATGGAGTTGGGGTAGTATCTATCACTGAGCAAACCTGCAGTTTTTTGTTCTCATTCACACTTTTTTTTTTCTATTTGCAAAAGTAATAAAAAAACACTAAAAAAAACCGGGGGTTGGGGAGGAACGAATATCATCCCAAACACGGATAACCAGTGTTAATATTTTGTTGATAGTCTTCGTAGTTCTTAAGTGTGTGTGTGTGTAAAACACATATACATATGTTTATAAAAGTAGTATATTGTACATATGCTTTTGTAGTCATTCTTTATGTTTTCTTCAGCAACATACACAACACGCAAAGGATAACAGCTTTGTGTGCTGATTCCTTTGTCTGGACAGCCCTTCTTTTACTCTTGAGAAACTTTTCTGATCTCCCTGACCATCTCTTCCCACCCAAGGCTCTCATTACTTAGTGGACTTCTCCTTCTGGATACAGATAACAACTGTAACTTTTTATTTCTGTGTGATTTTTGCTTGTCTGTCTCTCCCACTAGAGTAGGAGCTACATGAGAGTCAGAACCATGTATTTACAAGGTGCAGCACGGTGCCTGACATGCAGTAGGTGCTTTGTGAACTTTGGTTTGGTTGAATGAATAATAAGTTTTTGGGCCTACGAATTATTCCATTGCATACATAAACCATTGCTTATCCAGTTGTAGTTTAACTTTGATGTTGCTTATTGGCCATTATAAATGGGATAATAAGCACGTTTATATGAAATAGCCTCGACCACATTCTTAGTTATTTCTTTAGAAAAATTCCTAGGAGCAGAATTAGTAGACAAGAGGGTACTGGACACTTTAATGTTTTAGGTGCACACTGTTAAATTGTCTTCCATAAAATTCTCAATTATTACACAGTCTCCAGTAGTAGGTGAAAGTACATATTTCCCTACATTGTTGCCAAAATTTTCATACTTTTAGCTTAGCTAATTCATATGTTTTATTCTGCAAATTGACTACCCCTAATAATTATTCTTTTTTAGTTAGACATCTATCTTTATGTATGTATGTATTTATTGATTTATTTATATTTTTTCACTGGCAAGTGTGTACAGCAGTATCTTTATGTATTTATAACAATTCTTAAAATTAAGATTTTTGGCCATGTATCACATTATCACATATATTTATTCCTAGCCAGCTTGTTGATTTAAATCATTTTTTTTAAGAGATAGGGTTTTGCTCTGTCACCCAGGCTGGAGTGCAGTTGTGTGATCATAGCTCACTGTAGCCTCAAACTCCTGGGCTCAAGCAATCCTTCTGCTTTAGCTTCCTGAGAAGCTGGGATTACAGGTAAATGCCACTATGGCCAGCTAATTTTTAAATTTTTTTGTAGAGTTGGGACGTCTTGCTATGTTGTCCAGGCTGGTCTTGAACTCCTACCCTTAAGAGATCCTCTTGCCTCAGCCTCCCAAAGTGCTGGGATTACAGGCATGAGCCACCAGACCTGACTAAACTTAGATCTTTTTATTGTATCAATTGATATATAGGTGTTTTTTTTTTGCAAAGATGCAAAACTCTCTTTTTCCTTTATTGTTTTTTCTTTTATACTTATAAAGATTTTCCCACACTAAGATTATAGATATAATAGTTCAGAAAAAAAATTCTGTCTGGGCATGGCGGTATGCCTATAATCCCAGCTACTTGGGAGGCTGAGGTGGGAGGATGCCTTGAGCCCAGGAGTTCAATTTTGAGACCTAGTCTCAGAAAAAAGGAAAAGAAAAATCTAAGGGTGTATGTGTATGTGGAGACAAGGCTGGATTAACCTGTAAATGATGCATTATCAGTTTTATGGAGGAAAAGAAGTTATTTTTATCTAACATCTCATATCAAAATATGTTCCAAAAAGATTTAAGTCAAATTAAAAATGCATGAAAGAGCTGGAAGAAAATACTGGTGAGTATATAGTTCCACTTATCTTGACTGAGTACGTAGATTTTTGAGAGTCTAAGAATTACTTTAGATGAAATTTTTTGTTGTTGTTGTTAAAAGTTTGGGTTAGAAATTTTGATCAGAAATTTCCCAAGGAATTCAGTGTTGAGAGGGCGATTTTAACTCTTGGTCTTTGGATTTCAAGCATCTTTTTCTAAACCCCATTGCAAGGCTTCTAGTTAAATTAAGCCAGGGTAGGTAAGTAGCATGGTAAAGGAGAATGGACCTTGAACTTGGGAGTTAGAAGACATAGTGTCTAGTCCTGGCTTTATTTCATTAGGCGTCACATATTCGATTAGGTCATCTTGGGAAGACTTGTTCTTTGATATTGTATTTATGTATAAAATGTAATAAGAAAAATCCCTGCTTTGGCTACCTCACAGAATTTTTGGGAAGATCAAATCATACAGTGTAAATGAATAGTATTTATTACTGAAGAGTGCTGTATACATAAAAATAGCACAATGTTCTTCATATTGTACTATTTATGTTCCTGTCCATCTCTCCTACAGAACTATTTCTTTAAGAGACATTTTGTTCTCCTCTGCACTCTGAAAATGCCTGGCATAATGGCTTTGCTTAATGTTAATAGATTATATTTTGCAATGATTAAGAACTCTGACTATGGAGTCCTACTGAGTTTGTTTTAACCCATGTTCTCTCGTTCATATTGGTGTGACCTTGGGCAAATTATTTAATCTCTCTAAGCTTCAGTTTCCCCATCTTTGAAAAGAGGAAATACTAGGACCTATCTGGATAAAGCAGGAAACTTTGGTTATGTGAGTAACCCAAATCAAAGTTGCTGAAGCAAAAAAGGTAATGTAGTAGTTAATATATATCTACGTCTATTAATATATCTGTATCTGTATGCCTATTTCTGTTTTTATATCTGTAATCTCTACAGCCATACTCTCTAGGAGTGGTCAGGTAAAAAATGATCCAGGGGCTCCAAATATGATCTTGCTCTTCTCTTTTGACTTGCTTCTTCTCTTAGCCTCAATTATTTTTGCAACCAGGATTTGTCCACCTGGTAGAGAAGACAGTGTTTCATCCTCTGCTTTATAAATATCAAGTCCTCTAACTCGGGATTTACACAATTTTTTGATTTAAAAAAATTGTGGTGAAATAGTCTTAATTAGTTCTACTTTGGTCATGTCCTCACCCTGGATGGATTACGTGGTCTGGTGAAAGGGTGCTTTCACTATCTAGACCTGGTCTTCCTGCCCACTCTGATCATCGTGGTCCTTGGGGTACTAGGACTGGCGGTCTCCCCACTATTATGATTGGAGGATGGGAGAAGCAGTCCCCAAAGGAACGGCTGGTGATACTATAAGGTGTCTTAACAGACAGTAGCCAGTCTTCTACTTTCCTCATAGGACTGTGGTGAGAATTCAAGGATAGAACTTTTTTGTACCTTGGTGTGGAACGTAGCAAATTCTTACTAGTATTGTTATTTATTGGAAGGATGTTTGTTTCCTGGCATCTTGCAGACAGTCCTCACTTTCTCAATTGTTGCAGTTAAACAGGCTTAGAATGCATTTATTGTAAACTTCCAGGGGTTCTAGGAGGTCATGTGGTAACAGGTGAAAAGAAAAAGAGCCCTTGTTACTTTTCACGGGAGGGAGCCTAGAGAAGGCCACTGGGTTTAGGGAGAGGAAAGCAGAAGATCTCTTCTAACTTGGGGTTCCTCATAATAAATGCTCATTTTCAGTGGCCGCTGTAGGAGCTTGCCAGCCTGGAGTCTCTGCTGCCATTCCTGACCTCTCTTCCAAGTCAGAGAGTCAGTCTGAAACACGATTAAAGTGATATGCAACACAGACTCCTCCCTGTTTTCTTTTCTTTTTATTAGTTTGTTTGATACCCCTAGATTTTGTTCTTTTATCTCTTCAGATCTGGTTTTTTTTTTTTTTTTGAGATGGGGGTCTCACTCTGTTTTCCAGGCTGGAGTGCAGTGGCATCATCATAGCTCACTGCAACCTCAAACTCCTGGGCTCAGGTGATTATCTTGCCTCAGCCTCCTGAGTAGCTGGGGCTACAGGCGTGTGCCACTATGCCTGATTAATTTTTAATTATTTTGTAGAGATGGGGGTCTCCCTATGTTGCCCAAGCTGGTCTTGAACTCCTGGCCTCAAGTGATCCTCTGGCCTCAGTCTCCCAAAGTGCTGGGATTACAGGTGTGAGCCACTCCACCCAGCCCAGCCTTTCATTTATCTTAGTTTTGACTTTTTCTTTCAGTCTGTAGTCTGGTTCAGGTTATGTAAAGATGGAGTCTGATATTAATACTTAATGAGAAATGGAATTTCGTTTAGCTTCTTTGTATGTTGATACTTAAAAAAGAACTCCTCACTGCTCCCCCCAAAAACCCAAACCAAAAGCAATAAAACCCAGGTTGAACCTTTTGACTTGGAACCATGGAAACCCTCTTTTTATTTAAACATCATCAACTTAAAGTTAAGACTTCCAACTGGCATATATCATCACAGCAAGCAGGCAAGCCTATTGAAATAAACCCAATTACTTTTTTCTTAAAGACAGACATTAGGAGACATAACAAATCGTGTGCAACAGGATGTATTTTTGTGGTAATTTTCCTTAATTATAAACAACATTTTGATGTACTTGTCTCTAAAGCATCTCTGAGAAAGAGTTCAAGTGAATAAATAGTTTCTGCATTTCATGGTTTGATTTTAATTCCTCCACCTTGGCTGCTTAAGGGTGACAGCTTAATCTGATATCACTGAAAATAAGAAATATCTATATTTCCATGATCACTGAAAGTTCAGATTGGATTGTAAACTCAGATAGAGCTGACTGGAGGCTTATCCGAGCTGAGGCAATAGAACTGCGTGAAAATAGAGAAGATTTAATCAAAAAGAAAATTCTGCTTAAGAAATGGTCTTTGCCCCACCAAAAGACACTTGAGTTTAGGAGGAAGGAGGACAGGTGACGAGAAACAGAAATAAGGAATATTTTAAGCGTTTTTTTAAAAAACAGCACTCCCCCTCTTCCCCTTCTAACTTCTCTGTCCAGTCAGGTTTAATGAAAAGTTAATCCTGCATATTTCTCAGGACATCTCCTGGTTATGTTCTTAAAGCAGGCGGACTAAGGAAGGCATCTCCCCGCAACGGAATAGTAGCGCCCACCAATAACATTGTATATTTTGTTTGCTATGCCTTTTTGCAGCTGACTTGCTTTCTCCTCTCTCTGTAACTTGGCTGCTTTATTTATAGATGTGATTTTTATCTCCTCTTTTCCTAATGATGTTTGGAGGACCAAGGGAACAGTTATGAAAGCAACTCTGTAGGTCAAATAACCAAGCCTGTGGTAGTGCAGTGCCAGCCTGAACTCACAACGCTTTTTGGGGTTGGTGTGTTACCAGGGCCAAAGTACACGTACGCCACCCCGTTTGATACTATTCAGAGCAGACAGATGTGGGCACAGAGGCTGTTGCTATTGGAGGATTTTTCTGCTCAGGCAGAATGTTGCACTGTAGCTAAAACTTTAATTTTAGCAAGAAAGATGATGGTTACTGCTCTAATGCCTCTGATTAAGGTCACCAGCAGACATTGCTTGGGAACAATTAGGATTGCTTTCAAAAATCTATTTTTTTTCCTGTCTTGAAAGTGGGGGATACCAGAAGGAAATATGCAATGTTTGTACAGATTGTATCAGTTATCGATAACTGTGTGATGTACTACCCCAAAACATAGTGCTAAAAACAACAACCACTTATTTACTCACACTTTTGCAGTTTGGGCAGGGATCATCTGGGATGGCTCATCCCTGCTCCATGTGGTGTTGGCTGGATGCATTCATGTGTTTGTGGTCAGCTGGCTGGTTCTGACGGCCTTAGCAATTGTCTGGGGCTGCCAGCCAGGGTGGCTTGGGTTTCCTTTGCATGGCTCCTCAGCAAGACAGCCTGGGCTTCTTACATTGCATTTGTAGCTTTCCAACTTTGTAAAATTCAACCCTCTTGCCTGGACCATTTTCTGTACTTCCATGGGATGTGTCACAAATGTTCTCTGGTAAGACTCTTGCGTGGTAACTGTGCTGCTCTGTCAGCTGTTGCAGCTTCAGCCTGCCCCTCCATGTATCCCCAGCATGGCAGAGTTGCCATTGCAGCCATCTCTTACTGCATGCCTTCATGCGTGTATCGGACCCTCATGTCCCCAAAGCAGTGTGGCTCTTTGGGGCAAGCCTCTCCCCTTTGGGCCATGCTGTGCTAGACCTGAAGCAGGGTTGTCGATGTCCTCATTTTGTTCACCTTTCCCTACCCTCCATTGTTCTTCGTCCACTTCAGATGGGAGTCCAGCAGAGACTTGGCTGGAATTGAATGGATTTGACAGCGGGTGCCATACTTAATCCAATGACATTCTGTTCGATGGACCATATCATGCCCCATTCTCTTTATCTTTGGGGTGACTTCTCCCAAGAATCCTGATTTGCTAGACAGGCCTAGATATATTTAATCCTCATGTAACTTTCCAAGGAGAACCCCCACCTCACTCATCATCCCTTTCCTGAACCAGCACCATTATCAAGCAAAGTTTGTCCCATTTTAAAAGTGAAGAAACGGGAAGTTGAATTGCCTGATTTAGGCAGTGGCCGCAGGTTAGTGAGATTCCAGGGCTCTCTTTAGTCCATCCTTCAGCTGGCTAATCCTCCTTATCCTAAGGAATCAAAGATATCCTGTGGGGGTAGCAACAACATACTCCATATGGTGTTCTGCTCTTTCTCACCCTTTTTAATTTGGCTCATTGTTCAATCTTAATTTGCAATTGTCACAGCTGCGATTATATTTCTGACGTTCCACCAACTCCAAAAACCCTTGAATCTGAACCCTTGGCGGTTTTAATTTTATTTTTGTTGAGAAAGGTTATGTTGTCACAATGGGTAAAGCTAGTGCTTCAGCAAGGGAAAACATTTTTTTGGGAAAAATATAATTCTAATTTAGTATTAAGCCTCAGAATGGGCTGCAACTGTGGAACCTCAAGTGCAGGGGAGTTGACAGCTCAGCCATAATCAAGCTAACTGAATTGGACAGAGCAATGTGAGACATAATTAGCAATTCCGTTCAGCGAGCTGTCTCCTGAAAAACTTAAAATACCTTCCCTGCCTCATGCATATTCAGTGCCTCATTTGCTATTGTTTTTATCCAACAGGTTGAAATTCAAAAGGGAGAAATTCTGAGTTGTCTGTCTCACTTTCATCCTCCACATTCTCCTCTCTTTTCAGCAAGCCCCCCTCCCCCGAGCCAGTCCCATTTCAACATAACAGGTCACCCCAATGCCAACTGCACATTGACAAATGCAAAATCCTCTGAGCACGGTTTTTCTTTTGTTCGTGCCTTTGTCAGCCCTTCCTCTGAATTAGATACACTGAGCAGGTATGTTTGCCCTGGGGGATTATGACCACTTGATTGTTGTGGTCAGGCTTTCTGAAGGCCCAGAGTTGGAGTCGGGAATTCTTTCCTTCACATGATTGCTGGGCCATGAGTAGGTTTGTGCTGAACTGGAGATTGATTGATGATCCCAGGCTTTCCCTCCTGATCTCTGTCCCCCTCCATGTACTAGACTTTCACTCTCGATGTTCCAGGCAGATGCAGATTCGGCTTTTGCCTGTGGGTGTGTAGTGAGATCTCAGAGGCAATGAGGGGAGGAAAAAGAAATCAAGTAGATTCGCATGTGCTCATTGCATCCCCTGGTGAGCTAAGCTTAGAATTTAGAAGCCTGTCTATTAAATACTTGGCCCCCCAAAATGGTTGTATATGACTACTTGGGAAGGATCTTTCGGGAGTTATTCGTTGTTTGGAGAGGCAGCATAGTGCCGTGAAAGGCAAGAGTCTGAGTTGGAGCTGGTGTCAAATGTTGGTTCATACTTATTAGCTGTGTGATCTTGACTATCTTGGTCAGTTTGAGCTGCTATAACAGATTACTGTAGACTGGGGGGCTTAAACAGCAGAACTCTATTGCTCACAATTCTGGAGGCCGGCACAGTTCAAGGTCAAGGCACCAGCAGATCTGGTATCTTGTGAGAGCCCACTTCCTGCTTGCAGAGGGTCATCTTTTCATTGTGTCTTCACACTCTGAAGAACAGGGAGAGGGAGGGCAAGCTCGATTGTTCCTTCTTCTAAGGGCACTAACCTCATTCATGAAGGCTCCACGCTCTTGATCTAATTATCTTCCAAATGTTCCACCTCCTAATACCATCACATTGAAGGATAAGATTTCAACATAGGAGTTTTGAGGGGACACAAACATTCAGTTCATAACATTGACCAATTACTTTATCTCCTTAATCTTCAGGTGCTTCATCTGTGAAATGAAAATCATAACACCACTCTGAATGGAAATTATTATGAGGATTGAACAATATAATATATAGGGCAAACCTAGCTGAGTGTCTGGCACATCAATCTTTGGTGTTCAATAATTATGTTCTTCCTGTTTAAAACTTTTCCTGTTCCTCATCCTAGTCTTCCTTTTCCTTTTCTTTTTCTCAAATTGTATTTTACAATGTAATTTCAGAAAATATAAAATATACTAAGATTTCAACAAAATTACTCAGTACTTTCAATCTCTTTTCCTACAAGGTTTTTTTCTTTTTTTAAAAAAATGCATTCTAGCAATTAGTAAATGCTGATTTAAGTTTTATCTTTTTTCCCCTTTCCTATTACTATCTAGCAGATGTGACTGGCCAAGGCATAAAGTTGAGTTAAATGAGAAATTAAATATTTTTCTAATCCCAAATTCCTGGAAGCATCACCATATTTTCTCACCTTGAAATAGCTTCCCTCAAATTTTAGCTTTTCCATTTAGGGAGCATTAGAATAAGAAAAAATTTATGTTGAAATTTTCAGTTTGCTGATTTAACTTGGATGCCAAAGGTTTGATTTTCACATTTTTTTAAAAAATGGAAAGTAAGAAGTTAAGGCATATTCAGGCTTGTAAATATTTTAGAAGCATCTGAGATATATTATAAATGAATTCCTGTATCAAATATGATGATAATTTTGATAGAAAGTTTTAAGGGGAAATAAAAGAAGAAGAAGGGGATCCAGTATCCTCTATATGACTTCTCTGTAAATTAGAGAAGGAGAGTTGGGAACTTGGTCCTTTTCAAAGATAACTTTGCCATGGCAGGTTGATATCTTAATGAGTTCACAAGATGAGAAACGAATGCAAGGGATAGATTAAGTGGGAGAATTTTCTGCTTCCTGCCCAACTCTTCCCGAAGGCCAGTGGATCGATCTTATTATATGTATCCTACCATTTGGCAAGTGATTAAGCATATCATTGATTATGATCACACACTGTTCTCTAATTCCCCAGTCTTTTTGGCACCAGGGACTGTTTTCATGGAAGACAATTTTTCCACAGACTGGGGGGTGGTGGGGGGAAGGATGGTTTCAGGATGATTCAAGCTCATTACATTTATTGTGCATTTTATTTCTATTATTATTGCATTATAATATATAATGAAATAATTATACAACTCACTGTAGGTTGGGGACCCCTGGTCTAATTATTTTCCAGACAAAAGTCTTGCTTCTTTCAAAACATTGTAAAATATTTGAAAGGAAAGGTCATCTTACATATTTATTTTATGTGGCCTCCCACAGCTCCTAGCCCCGTCCTACACATGCATTAAGCAAGAAAGAAATCCTTGCAAATTTGAGACAGAATGAGAAAAAAAATGAAGCCATGTACCTGTCTTCGATGCGTAATATCCATTTACTTAATGGGCCAAGGCTACAACCCACCACATTCACAAATAGAAAGGGATGTGCAGGAGGTTTGACGAGACGAAGGCCGGAAGAAGAGCCTTTGAAATGAATATGTTGAACTCTAGCAATGGAAGGGGACAAAGAATGATGTGAAGATGGAGAAGGGAAAGATGGAAGAGAATAATCGGTGGTTGCTCAGCTTCCATGGAGAGAATTAGGACCATGAACAAGTTCCAAAACAGTTTACATTTCACAAAAGTGGGTAGAGGATATTCTAGAAATCATAACTCCCATGACTGAATAATCTTAATTAGGTCTCCAAGATACCCTCTTGTCTCTCTCAGGCAGGAGTTTGATAAGCAATTCTTAGTGGAGAGTTGGGAGAAAGCCAGTGCCAGGAAGGATGGGGCACAAAATAGCATCTGGACGTTTAAAGCTTAAAGAGAGGTTTTTGTACACTGTTAACAGTGAAAAATACCATCCTTTGCCTCCTTGAGCAAAAGTTTTGAACAGAATTAATGTGGTGTTTCTTCTTTTACCCCAGTAGAAGCCTAAATCCTGAAAAGTCTCTCAGAAAAGTATATTTTGTTGACAGGTTATTGTATAGGGTATAACCTCCCACAAAAATCTTGTCTAAATCCACCAGAATGGCTAAAATGAAGGATACTGTATCAAAGTCATGGCTGTATTTGCTGCATGGCCTTCGATTTTTCACTTCTTTCTTTCTCACACTTTTTTTTTTTAAAGCAGTGAGTCTATTGAGAAATCTTATTAAAAATCACAAACTGAACAGCACACTTTTTTTTTTTTTTGCGAACCAGAAACAGATTTTAAATGACAAAAAAAACTCCTTTAATCTTTTTGTAACATCTTGACAGTTGTGCCAGAAGATGTCCGCTTCTGCCTTCAAAATATAATTGCTTTTGGTCTGAAATAATTCATTTCCCACTCTTTTTCCTCTTCTAGAAAACCTTGCCCTTTCAGTTGGATATTTTCCCTTAATTTTGTGGCTACTTTTTTTGGAGGGCGAGGGGAAGGGTTAGGGAGCCAGGAGGCTAAGGAGACCAGAACGAATGTCATAACATACACATCTTGTGGAGGTATAATGTGAAATAGAGAGAGCATCTGTGAACCAAGGAATGAAAAACTAACACATTTTATCATAAAAAATGAGGTTAACCATCACAGTTTTGAATATCTATTGTCATCAAAGGTATTTGACCTTTTAAAATCCATCAGAGCATGTTTCTATTTGTTTTGTTTTCAATAACTCAAGTGCTCGTATCATAGTTGAAAACCTTTTTAGCAGCTAGTGCCTTAAAGATCCCCAATCTTGCATTTTCTTCAAAGCATCACTTTAAAAACATTGGAATAAGAGTGTTGTCAAATTTTTATAAAACCTGGGGCCATGCTCAGTGGCTCACACCTGAAATCCCAGCACTTTGGGAGGCCAACGTGGGAGAATCGCTTGAGGCCAGGAGTTTGAGACCAGCCTGAGCAACATAGTGAGGCCCCGTCTCTACAAAAAAATTAAAAATTAGCTGTGTGTGGTGGCATGCACCTTTAGCAGTCTCAGCTTATTAGGAGGCTGAGGCAGGAGGATTGCTTGAGCCCAGGAATTGGAGGTTACAGTAAGCTATGATTGCACCACTACACTCCAGCCTGGGTGACAGAGTTAGACCCTGTCTCTTAAAAAAATTCCATAAAACCTGCATTTGTGAACTCTTTAGCATAGAACACTTCTGATTTGTATTAATAGTATAAACATTATGGGAGCTAGAAATGGGGGGGTCTCAGTAACAGGGGAAGCTTTGATGGTAGGATGGTAGGATGAGGAGTTTGAGCATCAGTGAGAATCTACAACTGCCCAGTAGCACATCCTTCTAACACCTGCTCAAATCTTGAATCATGAAGTACAGAAAAGGAAAGATATAAAAGGGAAAAAGAGGATGTAAAAGAGAGACAGGGTGATTGTCTAGTTTTGGGCTCCTTGCAATGCAGTGTACATATTCCCCATCTATTTCTGTAATTTTTCCAAACCAGTTCTGTGAAGGTAGGTGTGGTCCATCAGCTCTTTTATGACTTAGTTTTATGAATGTTTTTGATTTGCTTGCATCCATCATAATTAGAGCCCAGAAGAGGACCCTGCCAATGCATGGTGAGGGATGCTGGTGAAATTAAGTAACTCTGTGCAGCCCACTTCTGCTCAGATTTAATTTGCTGGATGAATGGAGATTTGCCTAGCAGGACATCTTCTTTGCTTTTCTCCCATCCAAGTACTAACCAGGCCCGACCCTGCTTAGCTTCTGAGATCAGTTGAGATCGGACGTATTCAGGTTGCTATGTCCATAGACTTCTTTGCTTTTCTAACTGCTTGAAAAAAGTAGGAAATTCATGAATAAAAAGGGAAAAGACTTCAGTTGCAGTACTCACTGGAAACTGGATTAGGCACACTGTGGCTTCCACCTGCCCCTGGACGCTTCTTAGTTATTGAGGCCCAGGATGGAAATAGCGCATTTTTATGCAGGCAGGAACGTAAGGTGCATTTGGAGAAGCAAGTTTCCTATGTTTATAGGGAAGAGAGGGTAAGAATTAACATGCACCGAGTACTTGCTATGAGCCAGGCATTGTGCTTGATGCTCCCACAGTGTGTGGCCCAGCTGCTGTCTCATTCCTCAGTAAGACTGGGTCCCTAATATTCTGGGGAGGATCAATTATCTTTAATCAAATCCAAAGTTTATGTTAGATAATATTATGGTCTCTTAGGAGTTTCCCAATGGATGAGAACGAACAAAGATTCAATATTAACTAGCTAGGTCTGACGCTTAGGAGTAAAAAATTGATTACTTTTCTTAAGATTTTCTTCCCTTAGGTCACATGCCATGATGGGTATCCCAACCCACTATTCATTTGCTGGGAGTTGTCTTTTTGTTTCTCTATCTCAATTCAGGACCTGAGATGTCTTTTTTTCCCCATTTCTCTTAAGTCGTTATTTAACATTATCTGTCCTTCCTAGGATATGGAGTCTGTTCAGTCCTCATGGTCCCATTCCCAGGACTCTCACTACACCATGTTATTTCTAATTTTACTCTTTCTTCATAGGAGCATAGCTTGGATCTATTTCAGTCTTAAAGGATCCAAACAGTTTTATGTAAAACTAATGATATTTTGTTATTACTAAGAGGTCTGGTATTCCTGGAGGGTCAGTTTCCTCTTAACATCAGAGATCATCTTATTTTATCCTTATAATAGCTTTGCAAGGTGGGTAGTACCATCTTTATTATACAAATGAGGAAACTAAGGTCCAGAGAGTTAGATAACTTGCTTCAATCACATAACTAGTAAATGATTGTCAGAAGTTAAACTGGTTGGTTTGAGTACGACAGATATGTCTATGTTTTTTCTACACAAGATCTCTTAATTTCTAACATTTATTGAATGCCTACTAATGGGTCAAGCACTGTGCCAAGGCTACTATGCAGATGAATTCTAAAGTAGAGTTGAAGACTGTCAGCCTTCTAAAATACTGTGACGAGAAAGGTTCTGTGGTCCTGTCTACACTCGATGGGAAAGGATGCTGGGATTGACTGTTAATGTCTATCTTGGGAGCATGATAGGGTGGCTCTGCAAATTCTTCATTATTCATTTATTCAATTATGACTCACAGAGTCACCCACTAACAGGGGCAGGATGATATGGTATTTAAGAGCTAGATTTTGAATGTCTACAGATCTTATTCAAGTCCTGAACCCACAGCATACTTGACTGTGATGTTTTGAGGGAATTACTCAAGCCGAGTCTGTTATTTCATTCTATAAATGAGGATGATAATAGTGTCTACTTCACAATTATTGTGAGACTTAAATGAGACAATGTGCTTAAAGCACATAATACAATGCTTGGCACATTAGGTCTTTAGGAAATGTTATCTATTAGAAATAAAAATAATGAGAATGGAAGGTTAACTTGATAGACCACTTACTATCTTTTATTTTTCTTTCTCTAATCTTATAGGGGTTAACATTCTAAGGATACCTAGTTGACATATTTTTCACAGTGACATAAAAGCGTAATTATTTTCTCATTTGTTTCCCTGACAGGTTTCTCTTCACTTGCTTAAGATTAGAAGTTCTAATTTGGCTAATTGATTCAGTCAATAATGAGCACCAAATGCTGAATAGGAGAGTCAGTTAAGAAGTCATCTGCAAAACCACAGATAAAGATGTGATACATTTAAAAAAAATAAGAATGAATATAATCATTTTAAGGGGCTATGTGGGGTGCAGGAGCAGAGAAAACCTTGATGTCTGTGTTTTAGATAAAGATGATATTGCTTTTGCAGACCACAATTTCTCTATGGTGCCATCTTGTGAGTTAAGAGGAATATGAAAGGGATTGGGGAGGGGTTGCATCTGAGAAATGTAGCCACAAACCACTGTTTCTCGTCCCAGTTCCATTAGCACCGTACAGTCAAGTGCTCCGGTATCGTGAGTGTACTTCGGCAGCTTGTAATTGCCCTGTGCTTCAGTCAAGAGATGGGTAATTGCTCCTATGGGCCATGGATTTCCTGCTAGCAGCATCTGATTGAAACCAGTCATTTATTGTGGTTAAAAACCCCAGACTTGCTGCAGTGTTTACAGATAAACCTTCTGTGCGACAGTCATTTACTCTACCCAGCCATCCATATATTAAAAATATTACACACTACCCCCTCCTTTTTTCTCGAAGACAGATCAACTGTTCTTTTCAGTTTGATTAAATTTCAGTATGTAGTGTTGATGTGCAACTCTTTTATCTCATAGCTTATGTTTTAAATGAAGTTGCATTTCTTTGGACTTAAGTTCCAATCTATTTTGGGGGCAGTTGTTAATAGCCACACTCCACACTACTGTAGTCTTGGTTAGGTACTTTTGCAAAGTTGCCTTTTCTCTTTTCTATTCCTCCAATAACTCCAACACAGATATTAGACCATGTGTCTGTGGGTACCCTCATGATTTGGAATGTAGCAAGGGTAAGCCATTTGTTCTTTAGCAGTTATGAGGCTTTAGGTTTTTGGTAAGATGAAAGAGGACTGTATGTTTTCTAATTTTATTTTATTTATTTATTTTGAGACACAGTCTTGCTCTGTCACCCAGGCTAGAATGCTGTGGCATCAGCCTAACTCACAGCAACCTCAAACTCTTGGGCTCAAGCAATCCTACTGCCTCAGCCTCCCGAGTAGCTGGGACTACAGGCACATGCCACAACACCTGGCCAATATTTTCTATTTTTAATAGACGGGGGTCTCACTCTTGCTCAGGCTGGTCTCAAACTCCTGACTTCAAGTGATCCTCACACCTCAGCCTCCCAGAATGTTAGGTGTGAGCCACAGCACCTTGCCTGTTTTCTAATTTTAATGACACCTGCATTTGCAATGGATGACCCTACATAATGTCATGAGGTGGATGACACTCTCTGTTCATACACAACTTATCAGGGTTCCTATTCCTCCACCCCTGCAGTTCTATTAAAATTTGGTTTTAGGGGCTAAATGAGCAGTTTGATGTCTGCATATGATTCAGGACTGTTCAGTGGAACTTGAGATTTTGGTGGATTTAATTCAATTTCTCTGTTTATGAGTAGTAACACCAAAGCCGTCTTTCACTTGCTCCTTTTATTCTTGTGCCAAGAACCAAGGGATAGTTAGGGGTAAACTGGTTAGGGATAAACTGGTAATGCCCTGGACATGGTAAATCAGAAACTATCATTTCTCACCCCATGCCCCTTTTAACTTCCCTGCCAAACCTGTACACTTGGTTGGAGTTCATGAGTAATTTATGTTCTTTCTGTAAGAATGAGTAGGATTATGTGGTAATTTTGACATTTATGTGCCAGTCCTCTAGGTTGATTGGTAGGAAAAATGGCTACCCTATTTTTTTTTTTTTAACTGAGTGACTGTGAAGAATTTATATCATCATAATCAGACCTGGTCAAATTAACAAATGAGATAAGATATGTCTTTAATGTTTCCTTTAGCAACTTCTTCTCTGTTTGCAGACCTATCTTCCTTAAATATGTGGAGCTGATCAGTTTATTTGTAATGCAGTGTTAAATAATATATTAATTGGGATTCCCAGGGCTATCTTCAAGCCGGAGTTCTTGAAACCTTAAATAATGATTATTAAGGTTGAAATTAATGGGTTGAGGCCGGGCGCGATGGCTCAAGCCTGTTATCCTAGCACTCTGGGAGGCCGAGGCGGGCGGGTTGTTTGAGCTCAGGAGTTCGAAACCAGCCTGAGCAAGAGCGAAACCCCGTCTCTACTAAAAATAGAAAGAAATTAATCGGATAACTAAAAATATATAGAAAAAATTAGCTGGGCATGGTGGCGCATGCCTGTAGTCCCAGCTACTTGGGAGGCTGAGGCAGAAGGATCGCTTGAGCCCAGGAGTGTGAGGTTGCTGTGAGCTAGGCTGATGCCACAGCACTCACTTTAGCCTGGGCAAAAGAGTGAGACTCTGTCTCAAAAAAAAAAAAAAATTAATGGTTTGAGCAGAAACAATATACAACAGTTGAATGAAAGCAAAGAACATTTACCCATAGCATAAAAATCACTCACCTTAGTCCCTGGTCAGCAGAAGATGGGGTGTGCATGTCTTGATACTTAAAAGCATGAATATAGGACAAGAAAATAACCCCTATGGTGGTATAGATGTATAAAGCATTGTAACAGATCCAAATTTAGCATCAAGATTCATGGAATAATAATTAAATTTATAAAAATCTTCATAAAGGACAAGGGAAATTAAGTAATAAACACTTTATTATAGGCCTTGGTACTTTGCTATGTCTTCTCATTTATTGTTTACCTTATGAAGCAGATGTTATAGCCATACTTAAGAAGGCAGAAGCTCTCAGAGGTTAAATAATTTGGTCTAGGTCATAGAGCTTGAAAGAGGAACAGCTGGGATTCTAATTTAGGTCTTTCTGACTTCCAAATCTATGTGCTTTCCATTATTTCGCCCAGTTCTTGAATTTTTCTTATGGTTTCTCTGAATAGCAAATTTCCTTAGTGCAGTCAAATATGCTTTGATTGATTGGTATTTGGTTTTCACTTGGCTTTTAAGAACTCCTTCAATTATTGATTCATTCAGCTAATATTTATTTTTGTATCTCCTGTGTGTCAGGCACTGGTAGCCACTGAGAATACAAAGATGAATGAGATATGGTTCCTGTTCTTGAGAAGCTTGTGGATAGACAAAAGATATACAAAAAACACTTACGATTTACTATGATAGCCACATTAGAAGTATGTCCAAGTTTCAGGGGTGGGACAAAAGAGTAAGTAATCAATGTGTGAGGGAGGAAGTTGTGTTTGGCAAAGGGATCTTAGAAAAGAAAAAAAAAGGAGCTTTAATTGGAGTCTTAAGCGATAGTGATGATAATGATGATGATAGTGATAATAGCTATTAGTTTATAAACACTTAGAATGTTCCCAAAGCTACCTGATTAATGTCTTATCTTGTTTAAAATTCTTGGCATCTCTAGATATTATTCCTTTTCACATCTCAGTGATGAGAAAACACAGGCACAGAGAAGTTAAGCAACTACTAGATGGAGGAAGCAGGATGTGAATCCAAGTAGCCTGTTTCAAAGTCAGCCCCATTTTGTGGCTCTGTTTTACTGAAGTGGTAGCGGCTAAGGGTTGCCTGGAAGATTGTGGGGTTGGAATGAAGGGAGGGTTGAAGACTGCAGAAAGGTTTGCCTGGCCAAGTGATCAGCATGTGCAAAGGCAGGGAGATGAGAAACCATGTGGCTATAAATTGGGGATTTGTAAATTGCAACATCTGGCTGAACTGTGCCTTGTACATTGAACATTGCTGAGAAGGAGAGCCCTGTGTTCAGATCAGAAAGGACCCGTTTGGACATGATAAGGAGTTTGTACTTGGTGTTATTGGAGGATTTCAAGTAGGGAATAAAATGATCCCATCAGTTTTCATCAGTGAGGTATGCACAAGTAGTTAGGAAATATTCTAATTTTCAGAGATATGAGTTAAAGCCCTCGAAAAATGTTAATAGCAGCAATTTGATAACCTTAACTTTTAATCACTGTGCTTTCTTTCTACTCAGAACACTTCTAACAAAAAGGTAAGGTCAGTCCTTGAAACTGAAATCTGCAAATATCATGGTCACTTATCCAGGTTGCAGACAGAGCTGACAGAACCTTGATCACTCTTTATGTCACCTGAGATATTCATTCATTCTGGACCTGAGCTTCAGATAGAACTGCCTTCTCCCAAAGGAACGCCTCATGGAGGATTTCTTTTTTTCTTTCTTTTTTTTTCCAGAACCCATTCTAACGTTTTGCAGACTGTAACCCAAATGCCAGGCTTCCAAGCCCACAAAATGGGTGTTGACCATCTATTTGGGGGAAGAACTGTGGTTGAAAGGGCCACTGGGTTATTGATTTTGACAGCTGGCTATCTTGGCATGGCAGCTCTCAGACTGAATGTACCATCTGAAGATTTAAAGCCATCCGCAGTCTTAATCTCTCCTGATATTTTCCCCCTTAGATTGGCTCAAGCATTGCCTGACGCTGGCAGCTGTTTTCCCTGACTTGCTTTGCTGTTATATGATGACCTTTTCTTTGTTTATTGTTTTATTTGAACTTTCTGGGAGTTTATATAATTGATGGGCTTGTGTATCACAGTATGTCTGGAAACCTACTGGTGAAATTCTACAATGTCTAAATGTGTAGTTGTTTCTTTCCTTCTTCCGTCACCCTTACCCCGATGTCAGATAGTCCACATTCCAACTGGTGAGCTGATATGATAATAGAGACTCTTCCTTATCTTTTAAGCAAAAGGTTTGGGTCAGAGTCACCCAGGGTCAGCCTATATTAGAAATATCAACTTTTTGTTGATAATCTCTTGAGCTCTGGTATAACGACCCCAGTTGGGGGTTTTGATATATTTCTGCACAGTGATTTATCTCTACTTACCTTACCTCAGCTTGACTGTGGTGTTGAAATGTGTAAAATCATGAAATTGTTTCTTACTTCAGAAAAATAAGCAGTAAATGGTTGTCAATATAAGTTTGCTAGCTAATCACGTAATGTTTTTGTCTGATTTAAAAAAAAACATGAGAGTTAGAAAAAGACACAGGAAATGAAAAAAAGAAAGCTACAAAACAGGATGTATAGGATTCCATTTTTGAACTAAATTATACGTGCTATCAGATGGAAACAATGTGGAAGAAAAACATCAAAAAGTTAGCAGTGATAACTTTCGGGTTACGAGGACTTTCTATGTTATTCCTCCCTATATTAGTTAGTATGTAATTTCTTATATTTAGAAAAGTTTAAAAGCACAAGCATTATTTATGCACTGGTATAACTCAAAAGCTTCTCATGTGTGACAGGGTAAAATGATTAGCAAATACATCAAATATGTTGTACGTTTCAAATAAAGAAGTTAATTGTTCTGTTGACATGGTTAAGTCTTAAGTTTCCTAGTTGTCATTTTAAATTAAACTGTGCTTGTGTTTTGTGGGAATGACTGAGTTTCTTATATTTTGACATTAAGGAATCAGGCTTGGTAAATCACTACTTTCATATTCTTAGAGTCTGTGATCAAGGCAAACATTAAAAACACTCCCACTAGTTTTGGGACTTGATATGCAAATAGATGCAATTTGCAGATAGCTTTTGCTCACGTTTGATGTTAGCCACAGTCTTCAGTGCTTGTATTTTAGTGCCTTCTCTGTCAGTCAGTCCTGCCCGACATCTATTGGAAGCGAACAGTATGCCAAATATCATGATGGGTGCTCGGAATAAAAAATACATGGTGCCTGTCCTCAGGGGGCTCGTGGTTGCTTTGAAAAAGAATTCAGTGTAAATATTGAATTTTATTGCTTAGATGTGTTTTCATTTATAGGAGATAGAGTCTAAAATCGGTTATGCCTTAACATCCCTTCTGAGAGGTGTTCTAAAACAAGGCATAACAGCCAGGCGATGTTGTGATTGAATATTTTCTCAAGAGGATGTAATTAATCATTAAACATCCAGTTGGGTGCTGATTTAGCAACAATTTTCCATGAATGTTCACAGTGGAGATTTCCTTGGGTTGCTTGGAGTGGATCTGGAAACCTACAGGTCAGAGCTGACATGTTTGCTTTGGTTCAAGGGCCTGATATGGGGGAGCTTTTTAGTGTCTCTTCAGGATCCTGTAAAATTGGTTCTGAGTCCCCTCTTCATGGAATAATACACTAAAAGGGAGCTGGGAAGGGAAGAAAACCAATTACTAAGCAGTGAAATGGTCAAACTCAGAGGGCATTCGTCAAGGTTGATCAGACACTCAGATTGTCCAGATGGGTCCTAGGTCATTCTGAAGGGTTGGTTGTGATCAGGGGAAACCAGCAGGGGATGGGGGTGCAAGCAGTCGTGGCATTCAGGATTGCCAGGTATTTCTGTTAGCAAATATATCTGTTGTGGGGGCTGGTGTCTTGATATGCAAGATATCAAAACTTAAAAAGAAATTAGTACATTGAAAGAAATCTATGCCAGAAACCTTTCACAGATAGAGAAAAATGCTGTTTTTTTAATACCGTTATTTTGAAAGTATTCATATTTTTGAAGGGATTTAATATTTTTCTATAATATCTACCTTTATATATGGATTTAATCTATCTATCTATCATCTATATATCTGGATTTGATCCACAGACATGTATGAATTTGATCCAGTTGTTTTGGCTTTGAAATATTTATTTTCTGCACTCTTCTGTGTTGAAGAACAAAAGATTGGGAATGATTTTAACTTAGCACTTCAGTTCACAGATACAATTAATACATTTTAAATAATTTAGAAGGGGAATGAGTTTTTCTGGGTCAGAATTTTCTTTCTGAGAAACACTTTATTCTAGATTTTATCTACTCTTGCTCAGGGTGGGAAACGTGTCATCATTCATTGTGGTTTACTTACAGTTTATGGTTTATTTATGAGAAATTTTGGGGGAGAGGATGTCTTTCACCTCTTATTCTTTATTATCCTCTCTGAGTCCAAGCTCCAAAGGAGCTTCTGCTTTGGATTCCTATTTTATATTTCCTGAAGTCATACTGAAAAATATACTAAGAAATGGAAGAAAAGATTTCACCACTTTCCATCATAATTTTCTGAGCCTAATTTCCTCTTTTATAAAATGAGGACATGGAGGCCTTCCTGGGACATGACAGGCACTAAGATCAGTTTGTGGAGCTAAATTCAAAGTGCTTAGCACAGTACTTGGCAAAAAGTAAGGTGTTCAACAAATGGTATACCTCTTCCCCACCCTTATGTCAGGATAGGAAGCTCAGCGAGGCATGGTGTCCGCCTTCAAGGAATATCAGGTCTAGTGGGAAAGAAACCCAGGTGAATAAATAGAGCTCATGAGACCTCTCATTGAAGGTGCTTTGAGACTGAGGAAGCAATGACTAAGGACCTCTGTGTTCTCACGCAGCAAGAATTGTCCATGTCAGCCATGGGTTTTGCATAGGATACAATTGAATGTCCACTCAAAAACCTTGAACTCACCTATAAAAACAAGTCATAATGGCAAAAGTGGTTAATGTGTACCCTGACTAGAGAACGACTTTCATCAGTGCCCTGCGTTGGTTTGCTAGGGCTGCCATAACAAAGTACTGAAAACTGGATGGCTTAAACAGCAGATATCTATTGTCTCATAGTTCTGGAGGCTCAAAGTCTGAGATTGAGGTGTCTGTGGGATTCGTTTCTTCTGTGGGCTGTGAGGGAGAATCTGATCCATGCTTCTCTTCTGGGCTTCTGGTGATGTGTTTGATGAACCTTTTTTGTTGACTTCTGCTGCATCACCCTGGTCTCTGCCTTCATCTTCACGTGGTGTTCTCCCTGTGCACATGTCTGTGTCTCAGTTTCCCCTTCTTACAAGGACATTGGTCATATTGGCTTGGGAGCCCACCCTACTCCACTATGACCTCATTTTTTAGTAATTACATGTGCAATGATTCTATTTCCCAATAAGGTCAAGTTCTAAGGTTTGGAAAACTTAGAAATTCAACACATGAATTTTGGGGGACACGATTCATCCTTTAACAGGGCACTTTCTGATATAAAAATATAAATGTTTTGGTATATTTCCAAGGTACAAAGAAAATAAATGAATTAGCATTTCTCCCAAATGCAATAGGCATTGGAAAAGTACACACTTTATGTGGATGAAAATAACGGAGGAGCAGATATTTGGGAGAGAAGGGAAGGAGCTAACCTTTATCGGATTCTTTCTATAGCCTAGACATTATTAGGTTCTTTGTCTAAGTTATTTCATTTAAAGTAATTTAATTCTCATTAAAACATGTTTATAAGGTCATCTCCATTTTGGAGATGTAGAAACTGAGACTCACAAGTATGGAATGACTCCCTAGAGTTTAGAGCCACAAAGGTGTAGATCTGGGACTTGGAAAGGTAATTTACTGGGTGCCAGAAAACTTGTTTTTCAAGCTGTGAAGATAAATGAAAGATTGTAGAAGTCAAAGATCCAAGAACATCTAATCAGGGTCTTAGTTGTATAGTTATATTTTAAACTTTATAATGGAAACAGATATCCCTATATTCTCTCACTCTTGCAAAGATCCTGTTATAGGCTGATACTAGAAACTCATCAATCTAAATCTTAGTTCAAAAAATTTACAATTGCCTACATTATTTTTTAACCCCACTCATTAGCTTGTTCACCACTATAGGAAAAGCTGAATCCACAACTGAATCCTAAGAAGAGGCTCTTCTGGTGTTTCACATGGAAACTTTGATTGGACACTTAGAATTTGACTTTCTTCTGTTTAGCATTCAACATATTCAATCCTCTCCAGCCCCCCTCCCCTGGCGCCACCATTTCCCTTTCTTCTTCTCTATTCTTGTCCTACCACATCCGTGTCATAAAAATGGCTACTGAAATAAATTAGTTTAATTTGTGAAATCACATTATGGTTCTCTCTGCTCATGCCAGTTTGCCCAGATTAGCCCAGGCAGATGGCTTCGGAGTTTCATCGCCGGTGAGAAAAGGGGCCTTTTCCAGAGATGAAATGCAAGTGTGGGAGAAGTGTAGTGGATGCCAAAAAGCTGTATGCTTGAGTTTTTGGGCTAGCAAAAGCAGAACTTCACATCAGGTTGACTCTGCCTTCCGAAGAGGGGGCTCTCTGAGAGCTAGAAGCAGCTGGTTCTGGAGAAAAGATGGCTTGAAAAGAATCAGAGGCATTATGAATCTTAAATTATTTAAGTTCCTCCTGTGGCAGCGAACTGTAATTGCTTCCTATTTCTGTAAATATTAGCAGCTGTGAGCCTTTCAAGTAAGGAGCTAAAACAGCACTCAGTGTATCATACTTAACTCTGGAATATTGTTAAATATCTGACCTTGGGCTGTCAAAACGCACTCATTACCCACACTAGCCCTTCTGCTGGGGAGCTGTTGACACTCTGAACTGGTACATTATTTTCATCCTGGGCTGCAATAGCCTCAATAGATGGAGAATCGGCAAAGGGAATTGCAAGTCGCCAAGTAGCAATGTCTTGAACCGTTTCCTCAGAGGGGGTTGCCTTTGCGCTGCTGCCTTTCAGTTGTTTTCACACCTGTGACTCCACCAACAGCTGTCCTGGCAGATCCTCCATCAAACTGGCCAAAACTTGAAATCAGCTACTTCTCTCCCAAAACTACTTCATATACAAGCTCTTACCTTTTTATTCTCTGTTGATTTCCCTGCCTTAGGTGCTGTAGTCATACTGATTTTTTCTCTTTCAGCCTTCAGACCCGTTATATTCTCACTTGTCTCTTGTACTCACGCAAAACCTTCTATCTGGAACACACTCTGCTTGTCCTATTGTGTTTCCATACTGGTCAGTATTCTGCTGATTACTCCTGCTCTTAGAAGCCTTCCTTGACCATCCACATCTGGGCCAGTTATATTGTCTTTATTTTCCCATAGTTCTAGGCACTTTTCTCATAAGAACACACATCATAATGGATTGTAGTAACCTATTTTTTGGTCTTCATCTACCATTGTATAGTGAGCTCCCTGAGGGTAAAAAAAGTGTCAGTCCTTTTTGTTGTTTTAGTTTCAAGGTCTGTAGAGACTGGCACATAGAAAGTGCTTCACAAATGTTTGCTGAATTGAATTCATACTCCTATGTCTAGCATTTCTGGGATACAATACCAGTAGGCTTATCTTAGTCTTGAGGAGTAGAGCTGCCAAAGCAATCTGTGTATGTGGCAGGATCTTAGAGATGTCTTCAAATAGCCATTTCCTCTTCTTCCATGTTAATACATTTGTTTGAGATAGAATGTGCCCAGCTCATTAGGTGAATCGTGAATGGCCTAAGGCAGTTATTACAATCTCATTCCTTTTTGCCAGTGATTGGTCCAGGGATGAGCATGTGACCCAGTTCTGGCCAATGAGACATAAGGGGAAATATATTGACGTGTCAGGGAAATATATTGACGTGTCTGGGAAAGATAATTGCTTTTTATTAATAGAGAGAGTGGTGTAAGAAGGAAGACATTTTTATCCTTGTCTATTCTTTTCTACTTGTGTGCTTTCCTAGAAGAAAAAAGATGTGCTACAACCATTTAGCAACTATGAGGAAATAGGCCCAAAGATAAAAGTAACACATGAACATGGGCAAGTGAAAAGATGTAAAGTTCTTAGATCCTTGATGGTGGTGGTGAGTCACCAAAATCCACCCTGAGACAATTTACTTCTTGATTTTTGTAAACATTAAAACCAGCTTCTTCTGATTGTAGCTACTGTTTTGTCACCTACAGCTAAAATTATCCTAACTGATATATACACTAGGAAAAGGAAGGTGTGTGCATGGTTTTGGGGACCATTTAGAAAACTAAAGAGGCTCTGTGACACAATGAGAGAAGGCAGCATAGAAAATGTATTAGATTTGGAGTTAAGACATCTTTGTTCTACTCACAAGTGTCCTGAATTTTTCCTATGTGATCTTAGACAAATCATTCTTCTCTCCTATTTTCTAGTCAGGTGATCATTTATTCAACAACAATGAAAGGTATATTTGATTGCCAATTACGTTATATACTATGTTAAGCGTTTGTTTAGGAAAACAGAGTTAATCTCTATGATGATCTCTAAGTTTCTTTATTTGTAAAACTCAGATTCATCTTTTATTTTTATGTCTTTGAAAAGAGTTTTAGAAACTGTGAATCCATAAAAATCCCATACAATTTCCCAAGAAAATCTGCCTTGATTCCAACCATGTTTACCATTGGCCTTTCTTCTCATCCAATTTTTTTGCAGATCCTGTCTGATAGAATTAAAAAAAACAAAAAAAATGAAAAAAAAAACAACAAACCCACTAGCATCTGTCTCTGGCAAGCATACTCATGAGTCACATCTCCTCCTCTGCAAAGCAAAGTCTCATGAAACCAACTGATTAAAAGGAGAACATAAAGAGGAGGCAGTCTGTTAAATTTATTTTAGGTCTAGCCCTCTAATTTCCATTCCACATGAACTTATTTATTCAGTCATCAGGTCTCAGCAGTTGCAATATATTTAGGTGACCTTGCTCTGGTTCACCCCTCAAATTTCCTGGCAAGAGATAAAGGCTATAGAGCTGTCACTGGCAGCATTATAGCCACAGCAGACCACACTCAGTGGTTGATTTCAAACTGGTTCATCATGGTCTCACCTTGATTGGGACAGTGATCTTGATCCAACCTCTCACAATCTTGCAAGTTGTTTATATGTAGTAACCCCTGTTCTTGGTAGTAGTGGTAGTTGGGTGTGTGAAGCGGTTAGATAGCAGAATCTGCAAAATCCTCCTTGTTTGATGGAGGTACTGGGTATCCCATCACAGATAATCATCACTCCAAATGGGACAGTGGCTGGTGAAGAGATGATCAATAGCAGCTGGTGGTTGAAAATTTTAGGATATTGGTTTGGCTGCTGAGTGTAAGCAGTGTTGGGCAGGGGTGGGGAAACTTCATGTTGGAAAGCTGCATTAATTTAGCTGTAATCAAATCAGGCTGCATTCAAGAAACTTCAGTTAGATATACTTAAAATGTTACATTATTTTGTAAAAATCTAACTATAATATACTTCATAATTTCAAAAAAATGAAAACTGGTAATTTTAAAGTTAACTCACCTTTTAATGACTTTGATATGTCTGTTTTTTGTTGGAAAAGATTTGCATATTTGCTTATAGCATGGAGGTCTACAGTTTCAGTTGATCCTCTAGATGGGTATCAGTCATTTGTGACATGAAGGGCGTCTTGATTTGGGTTAGGTAGGAGAATGTAGATTCATAGCAATAAGTGGTTGAAAATTAAGAAAGGGTTTTTTTGGGCATGTTGCTGAAGGTATGGGTATTCTACTGTATCTTTCTATATTTCAATTGGATCTCTCAGCATCAAACAATGACTTTAAAATGTCATCTCCTGAGAGCTCCATCAATTCCATCCGTAGTTCTTTAGGGGACTTGGTGGTACCAACTAGGTGAGGCTGAAATGTCAATTTCAGTGTGATGTCATGATTCTCAAAGTCAGTGAAGCTTTCATTGTATTCTCCAATTAATAGGTCTGTAACAGCTGATTGGCATATATCATCTTGCTCATCCATGACCTTTGCTAACTGGGAAAAATGTTCATCTGAAATTTCCTTTTGAAGAAGAAGTGGTTTGAAAAAAGATAGCTTTTTTTTGAAATGCCTGGATTTTTTGCCACATATCATATATAGACTTAGCTTTACCTTTCAAAGAAATATTCAAATCATTTTGATTTGAGATGATATCGCAGAGAAATGCTGCATTCTTATAGAAAGCTTCTTTCAATAATTTACATTGTTGATTCTGTTCTTCATAAAATTTAACTATCTGTTCTCACAGAGACAAAATTTTGGCTAACATCTGTCCCTGTGATAGCCAATGCACTTTAGAATGATACAGCAAATCCACATGAACACCTCATCTTTCGACTTTAGCATGTTACAAAACTGATGATGCCCTGTTGCATTTGCATGAATATAGTTAACAATACTTATGACTTGTTGCAAAGTGTCACTTAAAATAGTAGCTTTAGCACAGAGATTTTGCTGATGCAAGATACAAGAAAAGAAATGAGAGCATCTGGATGTGTTAATACTTGCAATAAACCCTTCATGTTTTCCTGTCATGGAAGGTGCACTGTCTGTACATACACTCACTAAATTTACCAAATTCAGTCCAACTTCACGACATTTATCTTGAAAGTTGTTGAAGATATCTATTCCTTGTGTTCTGTTCACAAGAGTACCCAAAGCCAGTAACTATTTGTAGGAAAGAAAATTTGTTATGACCTGAATGAAGTATAAAACCTGTGCCAAGTGAGTAACATCAGTTGATTCATCCAAAGTGATTGAATAATATATATTTTCTTTTTGAAGTATTTCATGAAGTTCTGTTAAGTTATTTATGTTGCCAATCAGTTACGATTGTCCTTGAAAGAGGCAGTTGTTTGTACTTTGAAATGTTATCAAAGTCTAAGCATCCTACAACTTCAGCGATGCATTTTGTCACAATTTCTACCTTACTGAATGGCTTCTCTTTTTTCCGAGTATATAAACTAGTTTTTAAGCTGTGTCAGTGGCATTATTTCCAGGTCTTATTGCTGCTTGAAAGAATTGTCTTTGCTTTTGCTTTTCATCTTTTAATTTCTGCAATATCACTTTTGTTCCTCTTCCTCTAATTTAAAATAGTTGTGGTCCTTATGAGTGTTCTAATGCTGATGAGCATTCAATTTCTTTAATGTTGATATTGCAGTATCACAAAGCAGGCAAATCATCTTATCTTTAGCAGAAACAAGATGATATTGCAATTCCCAATCCTCATTAAAAAATCTGTTGCCTTCCTTCAGCGTTCTCGTGGTCTTTGACATGATGGGCTGTTAAGCAGACAGAATTAAAAAATACTGTCAAGCTGTGCAACTATTCACATATTCCACTTCAAACAGAAACACAGTGCACTGTTGTCAAAAGCTGATAACAGACTGGTGTACACGACCTCCATAAACTCTCGTCAAGTATCCTCATGTGGTAGTGGTACCAGTCAAGCAGTAGAAATTAGAACTAAATCACGAATGTAGCAGCCATCAATTTAGCCCTTATGACTAATAATGCTGGTCAATCTGGGAGGATTATTTTGTTGAAAGTTATTTTATTTTTTGGTATTTTAAATACATTCAATTTAAAAATAAAATAAAAATATAAAAGATGAGCAAAAATGTATTAATAAAAATAAAAGGATTTGTTTTGTAAAATTTGGATTCCATCAATAGGCCACACTTAAGGACCTAGAAGGCCACCTGTGGCCTTAAGCCTGCAGGTTCCCCACCCCTGGTCTAGGGCTTATACAGTGGGTCCGCTGCATGGACTCAGCATCTTCTGTGTTGTTGCTCTTTTATTCTTAGCATATGACTTTCTCTGGGCCTATGATGAGTGCTTTCATTCCCATTACTATGTCTGGAATTCCAGCATGTGGGGAGAAAGAAAGAATAATAGAATTGCATGTGCCTTGTTTTTTAGAAGTGACCAAAAAGTTGCACAAGTGACTTCTGCTTAGATCCTTCATTGGCTAGCACCTGTTCACGTAGCCACATCTAGCTTTAAGGAAGGTCGGAAAATGTAGTCTTTAACTTGGCAGCCATGTATGCAGATAAAACTTCTATTAGTACACAAAAACAGATACGGAGTGGAAGACTAGAAATCTCAGGTAGAGTAGTCCTCAAAGGATGGCAGCCGACTTGGTGAATCTCAGCATCTATGCAGCTCTGAATGCTTTGTAGAATGATTCTAGCTGCAGCAATACTTCATAGTTTCCCTCTTATACTTTCTTATTTGTGTTCTTGTTTCTTCTACCTACTTCTTTCCACTTTCGGGGAGTAGAGAAATCTGTTCTATAATAGGATCTTTCTGGACTGGGCTTAGGTCAGTAGCACTTTTTATGAGTTAAATAATATTTGCACAATTGCTTCTATTTTTTACAAACTGGGCAAACAGATTGACATATAAACATATACATTCAAAATGTAGTTCGGCCCCATCCTTTCCCCAGATGTGGTAGCAGAGCCCTTTGCCTCTAAAAGAGACCGCAGAACCCCAGTTCCAGCTGGGAGTACATAAAACAGAGACATTTAGAGAGACAGATTTTTTTTGCCTGGTGAGGGTGTGCTCTCTAGAGATGCTTGTGCTTTGTTAAGGAAAACCAACCAAGCTGCTTTTGGTCTCTGTTTAAAATTTGTACAAGACAGCAGCAGGTAACTTGCTCATTGTATATTCTCCAGACACTTCCACTCTTCCCAAGAGCTAAGGAGAAATGACATATTATCTGTTTCTTGACAATATGATCTAGGAATATTCCTCCAAAGAACAATTCTTGATTTGTACTTTATTTCATTCTTTTAAGAGATACACTACTAGGGAATTTTAAAGTTGTAATATTTCATACTTGAGGGATTTAGGTTCTATCCGGCCATTATTTTGGCCATGAATTGGTGACATTTACTCATTCCCCAATCAATCTCCAATACGTCCTTATAAAGCTCTATGAACAGAGAGCTCTATGCTCTGGTTTCAACAGCGAATGAAAGGAAATTTTCAGCAATTTTTCTGTAGTTTTCCATATATAACTAATAGTTTTAGAAAGTGAACTGTTTCCCGTGGACTTATGATTGTTTAGGAAAAGGAGGCCATTGGTGGATTTTTATTTTCTTATTGCCTGGTAAAATTCACAAGACTTTTTCTTGTAGAAACATGAGGAGAATCAGAAATAAGATGGTGTTAGGTGGGAAATGAGCACTGTAGAATGCCTGGGCCCCATTTCCTTACAGCGCTCTTTTCTTTTTTGGTCTTCAGCTGATCGGGAAATATGACTTTGGTCCCATATGTCAGCATGCCCTCTTCTAGAGATGCACCAGGCTCCTGATCTCTCTCATCCTTTGCCACGTGGATAAACCTTGTGTCCTGTGTCTCACATCTTTAGAGGCCAGTTCTCTGCAAGGTGAAGGGCTGACTGATCTAATTCCTTCAGTCTCAGAAGATA
>NW_012134081.1:1637778-1667441 GCF_000956105.1 Propithecus coquereli
AGGTAAGTTTTTATCCCATGCCCCCCTCCCACCCACCTCCTTTCTTGGTTTCTCATGTCCTTTACATTGCTTTGTGTCCATATGTACCCATTGTTTATATCCCACTTATGTTCCTTTTGCTTAAGATTTCTTTGGCTATTTGGGCTCTTTTTTGGTTCCAAATGAAGAATAGGGGTATTTTATCTAGATCTGAGAAATATGACCTTGGTATTTTTGATGGGAAGTGCATTGAATCTGTAAATCACTTTGGGTAGTATGGACATTTTAATAATATTGATTCTACCAATCCATGAGCAAGGGATGTTTCTCCATTTGTTGGTATCATCTGCAATTTTATTCATCAGTGCTTTGTAGTTCTCCATGTAGAGATCTTTCACCTCCTTGGTTAAGTATATTTATAGGTATTTTATTTTCTTTGTAGCTATTGTGAATGGTATTGAATCCTTGATTTGACTCTCAACTGGATTGCTAGTAGTATATAGAAATGGTACTGATTTGTGTACAGTGATTTGGTAACCTGAGACTTTGCTGAATTTATTTCTCAATTCTAGGAGTCTTTTGGTGGAGATTTTAGGGTTTTCTAGATACAACATCATATCATCAGCAAACAGACATACTTTGATCTCCTCTTTCCTGATGTGCATCTCCTTTATTTCTTTCTCTTGCCTGATTGCTCTGGCTAGGACTTCCAGTACTACTTTGAATAGAAGTGGTGACAGTGCACTCCCTTGTCTTGTTCTAGTCCTTAAATGGAATGCTTTCAACTATTCCTCATTCAGTATGCTGTTGACTCTGGGTTTGTCACATATGGCTTTTATAATTTAGAGGTATGTTCCATCTATGCCTAGTTTGCTAAGAGTTTTTATCATGAAAGTGTGCTATATTTTATTAAATACTTTTTCTGCATCTATTAGGACAATCATATGGTCTTTGTTTTTGCTTCTGTTTATGTGGTGAATCACGTATATTGATTTGCATATGTTAAACCGTATTTACATTCCTGGGATGAAACCCACTTGATCATGGTGAATTATCTTTTTGATGTGCTATTGAATTTGTTTTGCTAGTATTGCATTGAGGATTTTTGCATCTGGGTTTTGCATTTGGCTTTGGTATCAAAGTGATACTGGCTTCATAGAATGAGTTAGGGAGGATTCCCTTCTTGATGTTATTCTACCAGTTCTTTGTAGGACTGGTAGAATTTGGCTGTGAATCCATCTGGTCCAGGGCATATTTTTCTTGGGATATTTTTTTACTGCTTCAATCTTGCTGTTTGTTATTGGTCTGTTCCAGATTTTTATATTTTCCTGATTAAATTTGGGAGGTTGTATTTCCAGGAATTTGTTCATTTCCTCTAGACTTTCTTTATTTTTAAATTTTTAAATTTTTGAGACAGAGCCTCACTCTATTGCCCACGCTAGAGTGCCATGGCCTAAGCCTAGCTCACAGCAACCTAAGGCTCCTGGGCTCAAGCTAGCCTTTGCCTCAGCCTCCCAAGTAGCTGGGACTATAGGCATGCACCACAACACCTGGCTAATTTTTACTATGTTTTTAGTAGAGACAGGGTCTCACTCTTGCTGCAGGTGGTCTTGAACTCCTGAGCTCAAGTGATCCTCCCGCCTTGGCCTCCCAGAGTGCTAGGATTACAGGTGTGAGCCACTGCACCTGGCCTCATTTCCTCTAGGTTTTCTAGTTTGTTCGTGTGGAGGTTTTTGTAGTATTCATGGGTGATATTTTGTATTTATGTGGTATTAGTTGTAATGCCTCCTTTGTCATTTCTGATTGAGGTTATTTGAATTCTTTCTCTTATATTTCTGGTTAATCTGGCTCGTGATCTGCTATTTTTTTTTTTTTATCTTTTCAAAAAACCAACTTTTTGTTTCATTGGTCCTTTGTAATTTTTTTTTTTTTTTGGTTTCCGTTCCATTTAGTTCTGCTCTGAACTTAGTTATTTCTTTTCTTTTGCTGGCATTGGTTTGGTTTGTTCTTTTTCTAGTTCCATGAGATAGGATATTAGATTGTTAATTTGTGATATTTCTTTCCTTTTGATGTAGGCATTTAAGATTTTGAATTTTCCCCTTAGGATTGCTTTTGCTGTATTCCACAGATTGAAAGCTTGTGTCCCCTTTGACAATCAGTTTGAGAAATGTTTTTATTTCCATCTTAATTTCATCATTTACCCAAGGATTATTCAGTAACAAGTTGTTTAATTTCCATGACTTTGTGTAGTTTTGATTGTTTCTCTTGGAATTAATTTCTAGTTTTATTCTACTGTAGTCTGAGAAGATACATGGTATGATTTTGATTTTTTGAATTTGCCGAGATTTGTGGCCTAAGATATGATCAATCCTGGAAAATGTCTCATGTGCTGAGGAGAAAAATGTATGTTCAGTAGTTTTTGGGTAGAATGTTCAGTAAACGTCTGTTGGGTCCATTTGTTCTAGAGTCCTATTTAATTCCAGTGTTTCTTGATTCAGTTTTTGCTTTGATGATCTGACCAGTTCTGTCAGTGGAGTGTTGAAGTCCCTGGCAATTAAGATGGTACTATTTATTTCTTTGCTTAGATCTAGTAGAATTTACTTTATGAAACTGACAGCTCCTGTGTTAGGTGCATACATATTTAAGACTGTTATGTCTTCTTATTGAACTATTCCCTTTAGCATTATATAATTACCATCTTTATCTTTTTTTTAACCATTATTGATTTAAAGTCTATCGTATCTGATATGAGAATGGCTACACCTGCTCCCTTTTGGTTTCCATTTGCATGGAATATTTTTTTCCATCCTTCACTTTGAGTCTGTGTGAGTACTTGTGGTTTAGATTTGTTTCTTGGGGACAGTAAATACTTGATTGTGTTTTTTCATCCATTTAGCCAATCTATGCCTTTTGATTGGGGCATTCAGACCATTCATGTTGAGTGTTAGTATTGATATGTGCAATGTTGTTCTGTTCATCATGTTGGATGATACTTTATTGTTTTGTTTCCTATCTTGTACTATTGTTTTATAAGATCTGTGAGCTAAAACTTTTGTGTATTTTAAGATCGGTGGGTATCTATTGTGCTATTGCATACATAATGCACTTTTGAGCATTTCTTGTAGGACAAGTCCAGTAGTGACAAATTCCCTTACTGTTTGTTTGTCTGGAAATCTTTATTTTTTCATCATTTATGAGACTTTGTTTTGCAAGATACAAAATTCTTGGCTGACAGTTGTTCTGTTTAAGAAGATTAAGAATAGGGCCCTAATCCCTTCTGGCTTGTACAGTCTCCACTGAGAAGTCTGCTGTTAGCCTGATGGGTTTTCCTTTGTAGGTTAGTTTTTGTTTTTGTCTTACAACTTGTAAAATTTTCTCCCTCATTTTGACTTTGGTCAGGTTGATGGCCACGTGTCTTCAGAATGTCCTATTTGCTATGAATCTTCCTGATGTTCAATGACCATCTTGTATCTGGATATTTCAATGTCTGGTGATGCCAGGGAAGTTCTCCTCAATAATTCTCTCAAATAGGTTTTCATGCTTTTTTTTTCTTCTCCTTCAGGGATAATTATAATTCATACATTAGCTCATTTCACATAGTCCCATATTTCTCTGAGTGATTTTTCATTCTTCTTTATCCTTTTTTTGTGCATCTTTGACTGGGTTAGGTAGAAAGCCTTGTCTTGAAGCTCTGAGATTCTTTCTTCTGCTAGTTCTAGCCTGTTTTTGAAGATTCTGTTGTATTCTTTAATTCCCTATATGGCTCTTTCATTTCTTTAAGCTCTGTTATGTCCTTTCTTATGTTGTCTATTTTTTTAGTGAGTTTCAATTTTTTTATTTCTTGTCCTGAAGCATTTTTTTGGCTTCTTTGTGTGGGTTTTCAACTTTCTTTTCAATTCCATTCATTTTGTTCAATTCCATTCAGAATCCATATTCTGAATTCCATTTCTGACATTTCGACAATTTCCTTTTGTTTGGGGTCCATTGCTATGGATCTATTGTAATCCTTTGGGAGTGTCAAACTAGGCTGTTTTTTTCATATTGCCGGATTTTTTTACTGGTTTCTTCTTAGCTAGAACATTTTTCTCAGCTCAGGGCTGACAGTTTGGCAGTATACCTGCTCTCCTTTGCTGGGAACTCTCCTCCTTTGTGAGAAGGAGGAGAGGTCCGTAGACAATGCTTTTGTGTCCTACTCTGGAGGATTGATCTAGTAGGAGAGAGATGGATACACTGAGAGCCTGTAACATAGCTATTCTCCTTCCCTGTCTCTATCCTTTATGGTTGTCACAGTTCAAGCCAATATTGGGGGATATTTGTTCAGATTGGTGTATTGGTCTCTAGGCTGCTGTTTGGAAGCTTGGGCAGGGGGCTGTGTAAGTTCCTTTCCAAAGAAGTGGGTAATGTGACCTTCGTTGGTGCCTGGGCACATCACAGGACCTTGGTGGGTTCCTGGGTGCATCATGAGAACTTGGCCAGTGCCTGGGTGGGTTGCGGGACCTGAGCCAATGCTGAGGGATCATTGTGTGGAGGGATAGATTGGTCTCTAGGCCACTGCTGGAAGCTCAGGCAGGGGACTTGGTGAGTCACTCTCCACTGAGGTGGGCATTGCAGGAGATTGCTGTGCCTGGGTCTCTTTGCATTGGTGGAAGTGACTGTTTGGCAAAGCTATTTAGGTGGTGGCTGTAGGTGTCAGGGATATGGGTGTTTATTCCATGCAGGTCTAGGTGTAATAATGGTACGTGGTGGGGGATGGTTTGTGGCAAGTGGTCAGTGGTGGAGAGCTGGACTGTAGGCATGGCATCACACAGTGCTGTGGGGCCATGGCTTGCCATCAGGGGCACAGGGCAGGGAGTGCGGCCTGCTGGCTGGCATACAACCAGAAGTCATCGCTCACTGCAGGGTATGTGGAACTATGAAGGTGTGGTCAGCCCATCAGTGCAGTGGGCTAGGGGATGTGTCTGATGCTTGGAGCTTGGGTTTGAGGGGGTGTGCATCTCCATGTGGCATGCAGGTTGGGGGGGACTTGTTCCACTGGTTGGGATGTGGGGCCATGGAGACTGGGCTGCTGGATGACTGGGAATTTCTCCCCACACAGGTCCCACTGAGGCTGCTGTGGTCCTACTGAGGCTACTATGATGGAACCCCTTGAGCTTTGCTCTAATTCCCTGGTGCAGGGGGCACCTGGCTCCCAGTTAGGGGTATGTGAAAGTGTTTGCTCTCCCTGCTCCCTCCAAGGCCCAGCAAGGGGTGATCTTGGGGAAGCTGCAGCAAAGCTGATCCCTGTATAGACCATGAACCTCTGACCTGAGAGCTCAGAGTAGCGTCAGTTGCGGCAACCCAGGAACTGAGGCTGGTAGGATCCTGCTGAGCCTGCTGTTTGATGCAACTTCACTATATAGTCTCCAACCAGTCCCCCAATCAGCACAGAGGCCCGTGGTGGTGGTGGTGGTGGGGGCCCACAGCTCTAGTAACAGTGTCTGTGTGGGGAACATGGGGCCTTGGGGCTCTTTCCTATATCCCTTCCGCATGTATAGGGGTTTCCTCCAGGTACCTTCTTCCATTTTTGGCGATTGGAACTCTCCATCCCTGTCTCCTTCACTCTGAATGTCTCCTGTGGGTTCTGTGATGCTCTTTTCAAGAGGTTCCATTTGTAGTTAGCCTCTACTTGCAGTTGTTGATCCTCTCCCAGAGAGTGGCAGCATGTGGACTGCTTCTAGTCCCCATCTTGGCCCCCTTCTTGGTTTGTCTTTAATAACTAGAGATCCTTAGTCTCATTTTCATGTCTATCCTAATTATTTTGCTTTTGGACAGGGGTATTTTCTCAAAATCAAACTATAAGGTATTTGTCTGAAGTTGAATCCTTAAATACAACAACCAGGAAATAAGATTATATATTACTGTATACTAATTATTTGCTATAGCAATTCCTTTTTTCTTTGGCTTAACTTCGACTATTGAGAGTTGAATGATGATGTTTCCCCTCTTCCTTTTTATTCTTCATTGTGGCCTTTTGCTATGAGGAATTGATGTACAATTTTAGTTTTGAGCAGTTCCTGTTAAAGTGGTTCATCTAGAGCAGTGACTTTCCTTGTTCATTCTTCCCAGATCCTCTGGGAGAATCCAGATGGTTCTTGCATTTTTAGTGAATGAACACTTGCCATTTTGCATAATCTAATTGTCTAAAACTGCCCACATGCTTACCATCTGAAGTAGTGCTGTCTGCCAAAGGTGTCAGGTTATCTTTCAGATGGCTTTAAGAAAGAAGGCATTTTAGCCTGAAAGCATGGCATCAAAAAGCATCTCTCCTGGGTGGATAAAATTGACAGTTCTTCAACTCCTTTATTAAAAATACAATTCACCAGTCTGAGAAAGAGAATCTAATTATTTAGCTGTCATCAGTTTTCCCCATGGTAAAATAAACCTTAAGTGTTTACAAGCAAGATAGCTAGATTTTAACCAATTTACTTATTTAACCAAGTATTAAAAAAAATCCATACCATACCATGTAAGTTCTTCTGAACTCTTTTTTATTTCCATTGATTTTGATTAAACAGGTAATTGGCAGTTGATCAATAGGCACGATTCTGATGAGCTGGTTTGGCTGAATCTTCTGTGTGACAGAGCTCCGGGAAGAGGAAAGCCAGAGGTTTGCTGACACTCCAATCTATCTTCGATGAATGCAAGCTGGCTAATAAATATTTAATGGGCAGTTGTTTGCAGTTTAATAGAATTAGATAATTCTATTAGAATCCTATTTAGAGACCTACAGGTATCATATATCACAGTTGAAGACATGGTTAATAATTTAAGCTAAGTTACTAGTAATTAGAAAGACAGATTAAGCAGGAACTTCTGCTTTTAAGCCACTTGGGATTTGTGCGTGTGTGTGTGTGTGTGTGTGTGTGTGTGTGTGTGAGAGAGAGAGAGAGAGAGAGAGAGAACTGTATAGGATTTTAGACTATAAACCATTACACGGATTAGCTAATGCAGCAAGTCTGGGCCAAGCCTTAAACGTGATAACAAAGCATGAGGCCCCTGGGGTTTATTTAATATCTCATCCTCTCAGTTAATGAGATGGAAAATAGTTCACTGTTTATCTACAGTAGATTGAGCAGATGTTGCCAGTTCTGTTTTATGGAATGTAATCTTGGTGAGATTGTCTTCTTCCCATTACCTTTTCATGGCTTCAATCTTGCCTGTACTCTTCTTATTTTGGGGGTGCAGATACCCTCCTGGCCATGGACTGGATGAAAATAATTCTAAGGAAGAACTTAACAGCCTCTTCAAATTCTGAACGCTCAGTCACTTCTAATATGGTGAAGCTGTTTGGTTGACAAAGTAAGATTTGCGAATAGCACAGAGCTTTTAAATGTGGAGACTATTGACTCTAAGGACCTCTCTCCTCAAATTACTGTTTATGAAACTCTTCAAGTTTGGGATTTTATTTCGTTTCTTTCATTTGCCTCTTTTACATTTTCCTATCCCACAAATATATGGTATATTAACTGGGTCTAAGAAATCTAGTATGATCCCTTTTTTTTTTTTTTTTTTGGTGAACAATTTCAATTATCCAGAACCATTAAGTAATTTGTATTTTCCTGATTGTGATATCAGGAGAAAATGGCTAATTTATAAACATAAGGTAGTAGAGGTTTAGTTATAGGAAATAAGCCATTTTAGGAAATGGTCAATGAATCTATTAGAACTTGTCTTTGCCTATAGCAGAAAGCTGGACTTACAATGGGCATAAATATATAAAGCCTTATTTTTTTTCTTGTGCAAAAATATCTGGGGGCCTGTGATATTTGGTATTAGATCAGTGGTGCAAGGATGATGGGGCCAAAGTCTCTGTGATTCTCTTGCCTTTTTTTCCTTATGTTCCAGGATGGCTGCACCTACGCCAACCATTATGTTTGTAATCCAGGCAGGAACTAGCAGAAAGGGGTAATATTTCCCAGAAATTCCTGGGAGACATCTGCATATTTCTCATTGATCAGAAATGGCTGGTCACATGGCTACCTGTGGTTGTAACGGTGTAGGAAAAGTTGGTTTTTATCTCTCGCCTCTACAGGAGAGGATGGAAAAGGAAAGGCAATTGGAATAAGTGCTGAGCGAGCCAAACCTACAATACTTGCCATATCCTTTAAGGAAATTTTATTATTTTGTAGTAATATTGACTTAACTCTCTCCTACCAGAGTATAAGGCCTTTAAGGTTTCTTTAGGCTCAAGGTTCTAAATGCCAATTACAAAGCCTTACACGTGACATGTTGGAAGTACTTGATAAATTATGCTATATTCTTAAGAGAAGGAAGTAGAAAAGGGAGGAATTAGGGAGAGAGGAGGAAGACAGAGAACAAAAATATATATATGGTATGTTATCCTATCTTGTCTGCAGCAAATTTATAGGGAATAGTGAGAGAAATTTCCAGAAGTGCTTGTAGCCTTCATAACAGTCCAGCCAGTAACAATTTGGGGTCTGCTGGATGATTCGTTCTCTTTAGGTTTTTGGATAGTATGAAGAAAGCTCAGATTCAACTAATATTTATTGAGATCCAGTTATGTTCTACCTGCTAAGCACATGTAAAAACATTAACTCAGTTAGCACTCTGAATAATCCTGTGTGAAGTTGGTCATATTACCTAATTAGCATCACCCTTAGCATCTTTTTCTTATCTCCCACATCTACATAGCAAATCATGTTGGCCCTATCTTTGAAATTTGTCTGAGTCTGATCACTTCCTATCTCTACCACTAGTACCTTAGCCTAAATCACTGTCACTATTTGTGTGAACTGCTTCAAGAGCCTCCAAATCGATCTCTCTTCTTTCTTTCTTTCTGAACCCCCTCCCCAACCAGGTCAAGAATCACTTTCCTACAGAGAAGACAGAGTGGAAAAGTGTGATACAGGAACATGTCTTATGGCTCTTGATATCAAATGTATGCGGAGAGTAAAGGAGATAGAAAGTTTGAAAGAATTTTGTACATTTAAATCATTAGAAATATAAAATTATAGGAAAAGCATTTGATTGTCATTGATATCTAATCAAAATGGAAGTGTTAAGGAATGTATTTGATCATGCAGTTTAGGAAATTTAAATATACCATATATTTTTTCTTTTATTAAGAACCATGCAAAATGTAATTTGCCAGAGTTGCTATCTTAATAGTTTCAATGACAGGTACAAATACTACAAACAGTGAGTACACTTGTGTATGATGTTGTGTGTTTTCTGAATCTCAAGTTCAGTAATAAATTTTGATACATCAGGCTAGAAGAAAGACTGAAATATATTTATTCTCTTACAAAAAGTCATGGTCTGTCATATGAAGAGGTGATCAAGGAGCAAACAGATAAAAAGAGTAGGAAAAAGTTATTATGGAAGCATTATTAGCTAGCTAGTTAATTAATTAAAACATTAGAGTATTTTTTTTCTGGATTTTGTGGTATTTGTGGCATTTGTCAACATTTAAAAATTTGCAGTTTGCTGAGATTTCTTATTCTTAATAAATATGTACTTTTGTTCCTTATTTTGTATTTGAAATTGAAGAGACTCCCCTGTTACCCCTGTCATTGCTTAAGCTTTGGGCCCTACAGAACCTGGATTTGTGCCTGCCCTTCATTTCTGAGAGCTAACTCAGTTATCTGATCTCCAGAAGTTCCTTCTCCCTAAAAGTGGGTTTCTGTTTCATACCACCCAGAGAGTTTTGACTAACACAAATATTTTTAAAGAAATTTAGTGGCAGAGTGGGACCCAGGGGGAAGGAGAAGACATGTGATAGGTGGTCAAAGAAAGGTCCCAATTGTGGGACAGCTCTCTGGGAGAGCATGGTCATATAGGGGGAGGGGTCCATATGTTGTTCCTAAAGATCCCAGAGGAACCTAGTAGTCACAGGACAAAGAAAACACCCCAGGCCCCTAGCACTGGAGAATTTTGCCGGCAGGCAGCCGGCTCCTTTGCAAGGTGTACACACTCCTCAATACAATGTGTTGACTTTGTACAAGGAGGCTGAGGTGCTGCTATCCATTCAGAAGACGCCAGTGTGTAATGAAAGCAGAACAGCAGGAGCTGTACAGTGGAGAGGGCTCTTTTGATTTGTAGCTTCTTTTGTTGCTTTCTTTTTGTGTTTTCTTGGTTCTGTGGTTTGGACCTCCACAGACCTAGAAAAGTTCAGAAACTTGAAAGGGAAAAAGCCCTTCCTCCCCAGGGCTGGCTCTTCCACTTTCATCCTGTGTCAGGTGTTCACGCCTCACAAAGATGGTGCTAAATGGAACTCTCTGCAACCTCTGGGTAGCTGGGAGTCCTTCTGAGATGTTATGTTCTGGGAATAATATAGTCTTGTTACTACAGGCTGTTAACACACACCCTTCCATTGTTGAAGAAAGACATCCAGGCAGCCACAAAGCACATGGTTTCTGGTAGAATCCCAGGCTCGAGGATCTCTTAGGGAGTCTGGTTCTGTGAAAGGTACATAGAAACCTCATGCCCTTACTTCTAAGAGCTGTTTTTCTCTTTTTTCCTGAAAAATTGTTTAATTTTCTCTCTCTGTTTTGAAACACAAAGAGTTTAAAGTAGATGGTTGTAGCAAACCACCAAGAAGTACAAGTAAGTTCAGGGAATGTGCTTTGAAATGTGGTTGTGTTATCTTTTTTTGAAGGATTGATAAATATCTCTCTATATATCTACACAATAGTTTAGATATCTCACCTTCTGGAATTTTCTATATGTCATTCTATCTTGATTCTCAGGGAGAGTAAATACATGGAATATGTTCTAATATGTCATGTCTATGTAGACATCACTCTTTGATCATGGCATTCTTCCCTGCTAAGCCCTGATGTGGCTTCCAAAACATTGTCAAAGAGGGTTTTAGAGAGTCACTCTCAAACAATTGAAATTTGTGTTTCAATGAAAAGATTGTTGAGAGGGCAAAAAGTTCCCTTTACGTGATTCTAAGACCCTTTTACTAAAGACGTTCTTAAAAGACCAGACACTTATTTGCTTATTTTCAAGATAAAAATAAAAGGGGAATGTGAAGTTTCATACAAAGTTCTAAATAGGCATGAAGAGGGTTGGTGAATTTGAAAGAGAGAGAGAGAGAGAGAGAGAGAGAGAGAGAGAGAGAGAGAGATGTGTTTAATTTATATTAGGTGTTTTTATCTGCTAGGCTGATTATATAAAAAAAGCTACTTTAGCAAATCAATTATAGTTAGAATGACAGGGTACAATGGTAATAGTTGAGACAAGCTTCATTAGGCATTTGTGAGTGTGGCTTTTTTCTTCTCAAAGGTTTGCCTGGGTCACTGATATAACTGTGAATTTGGGTCAAGGACCCGAGTAAGGAGGGAAAGGCTCATTTATCATCAGAGAAGGGTGAGACAACTGTCATCCCTCCATTTGACTCCAGCTGTGAAGTGAACAGCTTATTTTATTTTGGTGATGATTTGAGAGACTCATCAATAAAATCACCAATACTCTTTTCAGTGCTGCAATCTATCTGTATGTCAGTGTGTGTGTGAGCACGTGTATGCATGCATGCATTTGATGCAAGGAGAAAGGGAAAAAGCAGGAAACAACTTTACCTCTCCACACGCATTTACATATGATTTCCCACTCTCCAGTCACTGATGCTAGGGACTCATCTCAGAATCTCCAGCTGGTCCATCATCGTCCCTGATGGTTAGCATATTGAGCTTGTTTCGTAACTTTATTGCTCAAATGTGCTGCGGTTGCCTGCTGTGCTACTCATATAACCAAGCCCAGAGAATTCTTTGGAGGAAGGAGTGATTAAGTGGAAGAAATGGACTGAGTAGACTGTCATCAATCACTTTCTTTTATTTTCAAGAGCTCATTTCTTGAAACTTAATCATTTTGAAGACTCTGAGGTCCTTGTAATGATTTCCTGGGTACTTACTAAGCTAACACACACTCAGCACTTAACGATGTGTAAGGCACTGTGCTAAGCTTCTCTCTTTCATGGTTTCATTTAATCCCCACAACTACACAGCGGGATAGGTTCCATTGTTGTTTCTGCATTAGTTAGTGTGGGCTAACTCTTCTGATGAATAGATACCATAGAAGTTTCTTCCTTGCTCACATAATAGCACTGTGTAGGTGAAAAGCTTAGAGGGGTGGCCATACAGTTATTCAGGGACGTAGGCTGATGGAGGTTTTGCCATCTTCAAGAAATAATTTTTAAGGTCACCCTGGGAGGTCATCTCCATTCAAACCAGCTGTGAGGGGAAAAGAATGTAGATGGAGTACTGTGTGGGAGGTTTTTTATGTGGCAGATTTGGAAGTTGCAGTTATTAATTGTGTTCACATTCTATTGGATAGAACCTAGTCACATGGCTGCCACTAATGGTAAGAGCAACTGGGAAATGTAGTCCCTAGCTGGCCAGCTGCTTCCCTGAGACTACTTTACACTATGGGGAAAGCGTAACTGATTTTTGGTGACCTGCCAGCCATCTTTGCCCTAGTGTGTCGCTCTGGCTACCAAATATCTAAGAGCACTTTTCTCCTCATATCCCTCCCTAAGAAAGGCAATCCAAAATCCCATTTAGTTACTATATCCAGGTCAAAGTCCAGGCTTTCTGGGTAATGCATTGTCCTATATCAAATGTGGATGGATGTGATTCCTTGAATCTTGCAACATATGAACTGCAAGCTGACTTGTCTTCCCTCCTCTCACCATACACACAATAAATAATGACATTATGACAACAAAAAAACAAGCATCATCCTGGAAAACAAAAGCATGGGAAACCCACAGCCATCATTGATCCACAACCATGATGAATCATCTCCAGTTTAGCATATGGTAGACTTTTAGAAAAAGGTCTTATGGGCATTTGAGTAAAATGCATCTTCCCTGTTTAGTGTATACACACACACACACACACACACACACACGCACACATATATATATATAAAATACATATTTTATATATTACATTGATATGTATATATAATTGTATATATATGGATAGAATACTCAGACATATATAAAGAGAGAACACACAATAATGAATGTGTAATAGTGAATGAATCTTGTTATTCAAATTCTATCTTTTCTACATTTTAAACTTTTTTCTTATGTGAAATATAGCATACCTTTGGAAGAGTGGTTTAAACATATGTACAATTTAGCATAGTAATAAAGTGAACATTAGTACAATCATCATGCAGATCAAGAAATAACATTCCCAGCATGCTGGAAGCCCCCCTGCTCCAAAGCTTCCTTATCACAATGCTTCTTAATACTGCCTAAGGTCACTACTGTCTTGATGTCATGGGACTCACTTCCCTGTTTTTCGAGGTAGTCTTATCACCTAAGCATGCATTCTTAATATATATACTTTAAATCTGTTTTTGAATTTTATGCGAATGGACTCATACTGTGTGCACTGTCGGTGTCTCATTCTTTTCACTAAACACTTTAATATTTGTTGAATAGTGCTGTGGTTGACTTATTTTCATTCATGATTTAGAAGTGCTTATCTTTCATTCTAGCCTGTTACATTTTTAAGCCTTATATTTTCAGGAAATATATTTAATCCTATGGTCTGCTGCTTTGCCAAAAATTAATTGACAGTGATTATTCTGTATTAACTACAAGAGACATTTATTTATTTTTTTTTGCTTACCACTGCTTTTTTTCTTTTAGTTTTTGAGTTATAACATGCATACAATAAAGTACACAAATTTTAAGTGCATACTTCAATGAATTTTTAAAGGTATCTACCTGTGTAACCACCACCAGCATCAAGTTATGGAACTCTCCGGCACCCCAAAAAGCTTTCTCATGCCCTTCCCAGTCAATAGCCACATTCCACAGACATCTTCTATTCTGATTTCTATTATTACAAATAAAATTTTTCCTTTTCTTGAACTACACATAAGTAAATTCTTTTCTGTGTCTGTCTTTCACTTATCTGTATGTTTTGGCATTCCATTCATGTGTTGGATGTAACAAGAATTTGTCCCTTTTCATTGCTGTGTAGATTTTCATTGTATGTATATATCATAATTTGTTTATCCATTCTGTATTATAATGAATAAAACTTCCATGAGCAGTCTTGAACATGTCTTTTCATAGATTCATACACTTATTGATCTTGGGAATATACAAAGATGTGGAATTTCTGGCTAATAGGACAGCTGTATATTTAGAAACTGTCAAATAGTTTTGAAAAGTGCTTGTAACAATTCATACTGCAAATGGCAATGCCTGAGAATTCCATTTGTTTCATATCACCACCAACACAGAGTATAGTTCATCTTTAAAAAATTTTAACCAGGTTTTGGCTAACTCTTTCCGTAACTGGACGGGTAGTAAGTATTTTAGACTTTATGGACCATAAAACCTCTGTTGCAACTACTCAACTCTGCCTTGGTACTATAAAAGCAGCCATTGACAATACATAAACAAGTAGGCATGACTGTGTTTGCTAATCACTGGTCTAAAATGTCTATTCCAACGCATGTGTATTCTAGCCCATGGATAGGGGAGAGGAAAAGTGGAAAATACTGTTTTTTCTTTAAGAGCATGGCCCACAAGTTACATATACCACTTCAATCTGCATCTTATTGGTCAAAATCTTGTTACATGAGCAATTTATAAGACAGGATGAGAAATTATTCTTTTGCTAGGTTCTCTGAGATCAATTAAAACTCTCAGGGGTTCTATTAAAAACAGAAGGAGAAGAGATGTCTGTCGGCAACTAGCTGTCTTTCCTAGAGTGGGCTTTGGCTTGTGGAATATTTCTTTAAGTCAAAGAAAATTCATTTTTATTTCTTTCATTATAGTCTATTTGTTTTATGTATTTTTCTTCTGGAACTCATGGTAGACAAGATACTGGCTTTCTAAGATCTATCTTTCCTGACTCTTATTACTTCTCTTTTAATTTCTAACTCTTTGTCCATTTGATAGATTTCCAAGTTGTTAATCCAGTTTTAGTTGATGTCCATTTTGGTATTTAGTTGATTTACTTGTTCTTTAAAAAAAAATCTTAGCAATCATATTTTTAATTTGCAGATTCTGGTTACTGCTTTTCATAGCATTTGTTCTTTCATAGCTGTAATGTCCTATCAAGTCTCTTGAAGATAATTATTATATATTTAAATTTCTATTCAGTGTTGTCCATAAGCTCTGTGTACAGGCATTACTTTATTTTCAGCCCGTTGTCTCTTTCATATTATTATTTTTCCTCATAAGTTTTGGTATTTTGGGGTTTTTGCTTATTTGTAAATTGGAGTCTAGATTGATAGTTGGAGTCAATTTCTTCAGCAGGTGAAAACTGATGTTCTTCAGCTAGATAATTCAACTATGATTACAAAATCCCTGGCTCTACAGCTATTCAGGGCAGAAGAATTGAGAAACATTTATTCGTGTAGTCTTTTCTTTAGGTGTTTGAGTAGCTTGAGTAGCTTAACTGTGAGATGCCAGGAGCTCACGCTACACCGCCAGTGTTCCAATGCTCATTTATGTTATCTTCTGGGGGTTCACTTCTCCAGTTTATTTAGAGTGATATATATGAAGTTTGTTTTTCAAAATATACTGAAGTCACTTTGAAAGTAGGGACTAATACAGTTGTTCCCCAGCACTCTAATTAATTTTTTCACTGATGATCACATACTTTGATGACTCTGCCAGGGCTTGCTCACTAAACCTTAGTTTCTTTATTGGGCATTATTCTATAGTTCTTTGGTCTTCTCTTTTGTCTGCAAGGAGTTGTATGTTTCTCAGTTCTTTGGGAGTTTGCTGTCAATCTAATGACATGCATTTTTATCCTCTAGAAGTTTTTTAATGATTGGGTTGGCTAATGCACCTTCTGTGTCAGCCGTCGTGAAGCGGGATTGCCTCTATAAGTTGAATTTTGTGTCAAGGCTGTTGGAGAATGAGCCAAGAATCTCAACAGGGTTCTTGGAACACACTGAAACTTTGAAAGCAATGTCCTTTCTGTGTTTCAATAACTTGTTTAAAAACATTCCAGTAGAATGCTTCATTTTGCTGGAACCTTTCAGAAGGACAGTTTTCTGGTAAGCTTGGGAGGTATATATCTGGATAATAGCATAGTGTCTGGTACAGGAGGCATAATGGAACTGTCAAGAGAGCCAGTTCCTTGCCAGGTAAGGCCTGGAGAAACAGAATCAAATTACCAAGTGGGAGATGGGGGAGCTTTTGCATTAGAATTTATTATACCATGCTGTGGTTTTGTTTGATTTTATTTAAAATTAAGCTGATCAACTGATTTTTAATTTGACTTTTGGCATTTTTAAAATATGTAGAGAAACAAAGTTGAATATAACTATTATTTAGGTTTGTCAAGAATTACTCAATTAAAACTATTATTTCATAAGATCTAGTTTCCTTAGTTAGATTTATTATTATAGAACATGTTTGTTTTTATTACAAAAATAATAATATGCTCATTGTCAAAATTTTTAGCAATGCAGAGAAATAAAACTAATTTAATGTTTAATCCAACCATCCAGAGAGAACCACTGTTAACTTTAAAAAAATATGTTTCTTTAACCCTTTTCCCCCATCTGTGAATTAGGCTTAATAGAAATTGGGTAACTTACCATTGTTCAGTAAATGGTGAATCCATTCTATAAACCTAGGCACATTTACTCCAGAGCCTTTACTCTTAATGCTACAATGTGTTCTTGGTCTTATGGATCAAGTTCTGGCCTTAGAAAGTTCTGGAAGATACAGGATTATAGCAGTTGGTAGCCATCAGCAAGAGGCTGAGTGGAGGAGGTTGATTACCGTGAAACATTCTGTTAGGTCTCAAAGAGTGTTGCTCTGTCCGGGTTCTATTTCTCTTAGTTTCCCGAAAGGCCTTGCTCCTGAGGATGGCTCATATCTTATTGGCTCTGAAATTCTACTCTCTTCCAAGTATCCTAAAGAGTGGATTCATTATGTGTAGTTTTTTTTTTTTTTAATATTAATAGAAACTCTACATTGTAGAACTCTACAGCAAAACAAAAAAACTCACATAGATTCTGATCTTGTAATTATCAATTTGGGTGCAGTTTTCTCCTTGAGGCTGGGCAAAAGTAGAGGAGGCACTGTGCATGCCTCAATTTTCTTCATTATCCTCCAATTTGCTCATCTCTTTGGCAGGCTCATAGAAGTTATCAAGGACCCAGAGAACTGGGTTGCCATAACATCTCACTAAGATCTGCTTCAGGCAGTGCATTTTAGCAAGGAGCAGGCCATGTAGGATCACAGGGATCTGAAATTGCAGGTGATGGTCCAAATTCTTGGCTCTAAGTATAAAATACTGATCTCCCAACTCCGCTACCCTGGGCTTTCTTGCTCTGTGGCCAGGCTGGCACTGTTTGCATAAGGCACTGTTCCATTTGAAAACAGCTGTGCCTAGAAGCAGATGAGAGTCGGCAAAGTAGGGATCATAAGTCAGCAGAACTGTGCTACAAAGGCATTTTTTTGTTGCTGCTTTTGGTGGATGCTGACTAGGAAATCAGACACTCCATAATCAACATAACTTTACATCATGCATTTTAGAAGTTAAAAATCGAAAAGATCCTTAATGGTTTACTCCCCTGGACAAAAGCTGAAGCTCATAGATTCTGTGTTTTCTGGCACAAATATTATGATCTCTTTGAAATGAATGTTATCAGAGCTCCTTTTAAATGATCTTTTTGAAGTTTGATAACTTATGATTACAAGATCTGCCTTTTCCCTCCTTGATGAATGTCACTCGGTCTCATCTTCCCCACTTGAGTGACATAAGCTCCTTTTACCTGTTGTCCATAAGACAGATCTTGGTGGGGATTTTAGTTATACTCAGGTACAGAAGGGGCACTATCATTTTGATGTATTAAGGAACTGAGGAGTAGTAGTTTGTATCACCTGGCTTGTGAGCACTCTCTTGCTTCCTCCACTGCAGTTCTGATAAATGACAAGTTTTGGGGTTTTTTTTGTTTTGGTTTATTTTTACATTTATGAGCCTGTGGGCTTTGTTTCACAACAGAGTCAAGCCATCCCTGATACCCCATCACTCCTAATGGTAGTATAACAGATAGAATTCGAATAAAAAATGTAAGGCAAACAGGAGTTTGTGATTTTACTGGATATGCTGCCTAAGGCATTCTTAACACATCTCTTTCCTTTTTCATACAGCATCTGACTGTCACCTTTGACGCAGCGTTTCAGCATCATCTACACTCCTCTCCCACAGTTAATGTGTTTATGAGTTATAGCCCTAGGTTTGTCCTGAGCAAAAAACAACTCTTGATGCTGATGGCAAAGCCAATTTTGGACTCATGTCATGATCCAAGATCCTGAAGCAGAGTAAGACACTATAACCAGTCTGCCACTGTTCCAGGTGTGAAGCTTGGAAGCAGAGGAACAGAAAAGTGAAGACAAGTCAATAATTTCTCTTTTCACAATAGAAAGGCAAATGTAAGCCATCCTTGATCCTGATAGTACACTGTGAGGCATCTTTATTGTCTAGTCAGATCTCCTCCAACATCTTCCCCCCAAAACAAAGAAGCATGATAACTATATGAAATTACTAACTCTGAGTATGCAGGAAGATGTGATATAACACTTCTAGTCAATGATAAAGTACAAGTTGAAATAACTGGAATCTCAGAACAACTTCTAAGTAAACATATTTATGCAAGAGAATATGTGATTGTAGAAGAAACAAACTGTCTACCAAAATACTGTGCTGCCCCTTTCACAGTATGGGATCGCCTTGGGAGGAAACTGCCCACCAAGGTACTGTATACCCTGGTCTTTCTCGTATCCAGATGTGGCCATGTGACTGACCATTGTTGCTAGGAGCAGAAGTTTTATTTCCTGGACCGGAGATTTAAGAAGCCGCTGTCTTTTCTATTCTTCCTTCTCCTGTCTGTCACTTGGATAAAGGAGGCTCTGGGGCCTGGGAATTGATAGAGCCACAAGACGGAAGATCCTGGTTCCCTAAATGTCCGTGTGAAGGAGAGTGGCCTGCTCACCAGGTACACTGTCACTGGACATTAACAATTTTATTTGTAAGAGCAGCTGGCATTGCCCTGACTCATACAGCCACAGAGGCAAGTTGGGATGATGGCATTTGTCACTGCAAGGACCTTGTCTGTATTTGTGTTTTGAGTTTCAATAGCCCAGGTGATATTTCATCCAGATGCTAATGTCCGGATGCCCTGGCAATTGATGTACTTATTTAAGTCAAGCCACGTGGTTCTATTTATTTCTTTGCCACTTCATTTACTAGTGAAGATTTAAAATGATATGCTCTCCTTTGTCTGAACTATCAAAGTTCTTCATCTAGCAATAGCAACAGAAAACGCAATGAACAAAACCGATTTCTTTTAGATCTATTTTTGCACATCTCCTATTCTTAGTGTCCTTGTGTATCACTCTCCCACACCTAAGTGGTCATCTGGCCTCCCCTAACACAGTTCTTTGACTTCATTGAGAACAGCCGTTTGTCAGATTTAGGCGGCATATGTGCTAATCATAGTTTAATTGGTCTCTCCTGTTCTGTGGCGGTACAGGTGCGATGCAAATAAAACCTATATGTGCAGTGGAGGTGATTGGAATTATGGTCAACTGACAGGAGGCATCAACCTCTCAGTGCTTGAATAGCCAGTTTATTGGATAAGACAGGACAATTACCACAAATGGCCTGTCAGAATGGTTAGAGCTCCCTACAGGCTTTGAGGCAGGTGTTTGTGCCTTCAGTTTAATCTCTTCCTTTCTAGTTCCAGGCCGCATGCAGCCCTTGGCACCAGCAGAAGCATTTATACAGAAATGCGGGTCACCTGGCTGCCCAGCCCAGTGGCTCTGGACTTTCATTGCCAAACAAGGCACAGGTTCCCTGTGATGCAAGCAGAATCTCTCCAGGGAGGGGGCAGCCTGACTTGCAATCCTTTTTGGATCATCTGAGTGTTTGATTTAGTAGAATTGTAGATATTTAGAATGTTTTTTCCTTAGCTCTAGTGGGCCTTCTAAAAGCAATGATGTCCAAATCTCTCATTTCATGATTGAGGATTTGGGGTTTTGGAGAGGTTAAGCAGGTGCCCCAGGCTCAGCTAGTGAGGTGCAGAGCCAGGGCGAGCTTTCAGGTCTTCTCAGCCCGAGCTGATTGCCTGACCCACAGCTGCCATTCAGAGCGTCCTTTTCCATCGCCTGTCAGCTCCTGTTCACAGAAGGAGTTGAAGCCTCATCAGCTGCTGGAGATTGGATAAGTAAAACAGACACCTCTGCAAGGAGAAGCTGTGGGCCACTCTTTCCTTCTTTAACCTGTCTCTTTTCTGCACTTTTTTTTGTATCTCACTACAATCAAACAGTTTTTGTTCCATGATGGGGCTTCTCTCTCTGGGGGCTAAAGTTGTTTGAGATCCGTGATAATTCTGTTAGATAGCTAGGTTTTATTTCCTGTTGTAATTGGTCATCTAAGTTTCATTTCATGGAAGACAATGTGTGTTAGACATGTTTTCCCTGCTTTAGAGATGCAGAAACTGGGCTTCAGGAATGTCTAATAATTTTCCTAAGGTCACCAGGGCAGTCATGGCAGAGCTGGGATTTGAACCTGAGGCTGGCCTCCCTGAAACCTGTGCTGTTGACCTCAGGATACACAATCTCTCGGAACACTGAACTCTTCCACAGTCATTTAACTTACTCCCAGAGAGTAGATTTAGCCTTGGGAGAATCTATTTCACAAAGGTGAGGCATTTCTCCAAATTTCTCTTTCAGGATCAAGATTTGGATGGATATTTTCTTCTTCTTAGGTCATGCCTGATCAGAACATTGTTTCAGTGATCAAACTTCGATTAAACTTGGAGTTAAGGAAATGGGCCCAGAGGTCTGGGTGATGGTAACACCTTTCTGTGAAATCCCTGTAAAGGAAACCACTGCTAAGTGTGTGAGATGTCAGTTCATTTTTCTCTGAAAGTAACTTAGTTACCATCATTTTTTTTTCTTTTTTGCAAAAATTAGTCCTGGCTATGTTTTATGTATTTATTACTTTCCTTCTAGAAATATGAGCCTTGCTACTTGGGTCATTTCTGTCAAAACTAAACAATTTCTAGGCTACTAAAAAAATTTGAGCATTACTGGTTTATGAACCAATTTATAAAACTGTCAGCTTTCTAGATGGTATTTTTTAAATCTATGGATTTTTCAGAAAGCCCTGTGACTTGAAAAGCCACTTTTTTTATTAACAGTTCATTACACAGCTTTTACCCCCATGATATCCTCAGTGACTGTATACAATTCATCTAGTTTCTCTTATTCTCATTACAAAGGACAAAAGGAATAAAGGCAATGGGATGGCTTGTTAAGAAAAGCCAAGTTCAGGGAGAAATTGGCAGGCACCATTCAGTTATTGGTTTAGGAAAAGCGCTTCTAAATCCCTGTTTGGATGGCAGGATGGAATGTGAAATTTGAGAGGCATTGTGATCCAGATGGTTTTCTTGCTCCCTTGCAAGCCTACATTTTCTTCCTTTTTTGGAGGATAAAGGCAGAAAAATGAAAGATAGCAAAACTCAGTTTTCAGTTAGCTTCATGTTGAGCAGTTAATCTAGTCCACGCATGCTTTGCATGTATTGCTTTTCATAATTACCAGTTAGCATATTTGAATATACAAATGAGCATTGCTACCTAGATAAAAACATGACCAGCTTCAAAGCCTGGGAGACATGTACAAAGAACTTTTGCCTTAGATAGAGGTATTCAAGGGTGAAGATGATCGCTTTGACAACCTTGTCCTTTCTGCCAGGAACTTGTTCAATGCCAACATGCATATTTCCCATGGCTTTAAAATCCAAGCCATTTATGTTTCTCTTTTTTTTCTCTCTCTCTGTTTTCTTCTTTTTTCTCTCTCTGTGTTTTCTTCTGCAGTATTTATCCAGCTTGTGCTCCATTTTCTTTGGTATAGTTCTCTGCTCCTTAGTTGGCAGACATTAGTATAAACTAACAGGGTTTGTAATAGGATCATTAGTAGGATGACAATAGGGTGCAGGCACTTACCCAGAATCTGCCCATATCCTTTGACATAAGAGCTTTGGATTTTCAGTTTGAATTGGAGTTTAGTTTGAAGTTTAGTTTGAGTTTTTGGGGGGTTTAGTTTGAATTGAATTTTGGTTACAAAAAACAGGATATGAGGAGAATGAGAGAAAAAAATAATGGTGTTACTTTGTCTTTCTTGTACAATGAAATGAGTTTGTGTTCATTTGTTAATGGGGCAGTGGTCAGAAGTTGTAGGGTTTTAATTTTTTTTTTAAATAAGAGGCTTTAGGGACTCTGTGCATTACCAATGGTGCATCAGGGCCTAGGTGTAAAAGTATGACACAGAATTGAAGAGGAGTTCTCTAAGCAGTTTTGGCACCTTTGGAATTGGCATCTCGAAGGATTATCTGGAGACCATGCTCCTGTGTGGACAGTGGCAGTCACAGGAAGGATGTGATCCACAGCTGCTGGAGGGAGGTTGAAAACACCTATGGAAGCAGGTGGAGCGGGAGAGGGAGAACATGGCAGTTTCGTGTGGGGACTATTGCTGACACATTGGTTTATGGGCATGTGTGAGGATTTTTTTTAAAGTATCTCCTAGAACCAGTAAAATTCAGGAGCCAAGCAATTTTTATTTTTATGAGGGAAGAGTTGGTAATATTTAAGTTACATGTTGATTCATTAAGTCTGGTGAGTGTACAGAACAGTGAAGGTCTGAAATTTATCCTGTTGCAGGCTAATAAGTCAGCCTGTGACAATCTCATGGATCCTGGCTGGAAGACATGAGACTCCTGGATCAGAGACAAAGGACTTCACTATTCATAGCTCAGCAGGCAGCATAGGCTTCATGTTTGAATTGGTTCCCTCTGTCCCCCAAGTCCCATAGGATGATGAAGAGGAGGACCTTGGTGAATGAAGCACATGCAGTGGGTTTGTGTCACAGTTGAGGAATCCCAAGCTCAGGAAACCTTAGTTTTTAAAAGGAGTTATTACCAAAACCTGACCAACCTTAGCCTTGGAGGGAGACATTATCTCATTTAAACTGGTCAGGAAACAAATCTTCCCTCTGCCCTAGAGGAAGACGCTATCTCTATCTTCCAAGGCTGTTGGCTATTCAAACATCCTTGATGAGGTAATTCAGAAGAAAACTGTCAATGCCTATGCTCAGAAGTCTTGCAGAAATGTGAGAAACTCATGAAGAAATGTCCCTCGACAATGTATTCCAAAGAGTCATATTTTTGTAATTATTGTAGATGGGTAAGCCTGAACTCAATCGAATAATATCAATGGTGGTAAAGCAGATGGAATGTTTTGAGGATGTGGCAGTCTTTTTAAGTTTCCTGAGTTATACCCACTGAGGCTTTTCCTCTTCTGGTCTATAATTGGGTTACATGTTTCAGGCTGTTGTCTTTTCTCTCTTGTTATTTAGACTCATCTGGCTCAATTGCTTAGGATCTGTCCACAATTTTAACAGATTTCAGCTTTGGGATGCAAAGGAAAGGCTTCAGACTAAATGTTCCAATGTCCATTATAGAGTAGTGACAGAGACTGGAAAACATCTTATGTCACTGTCACTGTGTAATATGCAGGATTGCCTTGACAGATTAAGTAGGGAATAATGAAAAGTCTGTGGAAGTGAGTGAGTATATGTGGGGTGTGGGTATGTGTGTGTGTGTGTGTGTGTGTGTGCGCGCGCGCACGCGCGCGTGCGTGTGTGAGTGAGAGAGAGAGAGAGAGAGAGAGAGAGAGAGAGGGAGAGGCCAATTACAGCCTGAAATAGCCTGTGCATTTGTATGCTTTTAACACCACTGGGCTAGTGTAGCTCACCTGAAAGGCATTTTAAAGCTCTTAGATTTGTTCTGTCATACTTTCAAGACCTGCAAATGATAACCCAAGCTTTTTGGATGGTGGTTATCTTTGGTAAATATAAGATTAGCCTCAGAAACACCTCTTCTTAATTCAGATATAGCTTATGTCAAAGGCTCAGTATTACAAAGTCCTAAAGATTTTGTAGATAGGAGAAGAAAATAAATCAATATTTTAACTAAGTATTTAAAAACAAAGTGACAAGAGGAAAATAATAATATATACACATATATAGGTAGAGCCTCTTAGGCCTTTTCATGGCTAATCTGTTTGAAATTCTTCAGCTAAGGTGGAACCCATATATTACGAGCGAGGCTCTATGGAGCACAGTGTGATGCTAGCTTAATCTGACTGTGACTGTGTCTCACATATCACTGTACCCAGTCAATACTCTATTATTGCAAGTTAAGTGGTTTGCTACAGAATTCCACGCACAGGGTATTAGAAGCTGTGTTCCCTAATTTCCTAAGCAATAATGGTATAAACAGTCTACATTTTTTACTATAAAAACCTACAATTGCCTTCACAGAGTTAATGCTTTTTTATATACCATTGGTACCCAGGAGATTTAGTCATAAATCAGAGCAAAATTAAATATGAAATGTACTACATTTTGGCAGAATTATATTTTCTTTGTAAAGGTTGAAGTCTTCAGTTTTTCTTGGAATCAAACTTTGTTTTTCCTCCTGATGCTTTTATTTTTATTTGAATGGGTATGTTGTTTCCTGATTAAAATTGATTCAGAATAATTATAACAACAGCAATTCACAGCATGGGCCTGGGTAGCATTCTTTATAGCTCCTGGAGGCTGTCTTCATCCAGCCTTTCTGCCGTCAGTTTTTAAGTGTTAATTATATTTGAGACACAGAAGGGGTTATGCACTACACAGCAAAGACTGTAGAGAGAAAGATCATTCCTCCCTTCAAATGGCTGCTGTTTTCACAAATCAGAGGCTCTCTATTCAAGGACATAATTCACTTGGTAAATTGTTTATCTACTCATTTTACTGTAAATGGTAGGAAAGGACAATAGTTTCTTCCTCATTAGGAGACTTGGTTAAGGATTGCTAGTTTTCAGGTAACAGAAGCCCTGGCCCAAACTAGAGGTAGAATTACAGCTTCCCTAGGGTGACAGGAACAGGAAGTTCAAAGTTAGCACAGTCAAGCTTGTATTCATTATCTCTTTTAGGAATCTCTTGGTTTCTCTTTTTGCTCCTTTTTGACATCCACTTCATTTTTCTTTCTACAGTTGGGCTTCTTCTACATTTTTATGCATGTACAGAATATGGTAACCTCATAGGGCCCCAGACTGCACATTCTCCAGCCCAGTGACAAGTCCCACCCGCTAGGCCAGAGTCAGCCCAGAGGCCTTCAGGAACTGGGCCACATTGAAATTATTAATAACTGGGAGTGATGGGACAGTGGCAATATGCAGAGTGTGTTTCTTGCATGAAAGTATTGAAATTAAACAATATTGATGGAAAAACCAATCATAGCTACAGTCTGCAGGCCAAACGTAGTCTTAAGGTTGCCAGTTTCTAAGATCCCTTGACAAGTTTCTCTCAGACCATTTTCAAAATTCAGGGGACACCGAGCTTCATCAGCAGGGCTGGGACTAGGGTGAAGCAAGGAAAGCTCTTGTCTCAGGTACAAAATTTAAGAGGATGCCTGAAAATATCAATAATCTGGATAAATAATACTTCAACGCAATATTTAAAAAAAATCAAATTCATGCAAAAAATCCCATGATGAACAAAATATAAAATTTTAAACTACAGGATTATTATCACTGATTTTTCCTTTTATCTGAGACTCCAGCATGGCTTAGTGCAGCATGGCTGGCCAGGTGTCTACCTGTAGGCCAGTGAGTTATGGGCAGAGGAGTGTGTCCCATCAATAACCTGTGGGTAGAGGGAGTCAGTTTCAGCAGTAGGGATGTGGACCCAGGTGCACCTCCAAAAATGTCTGATAAGGCTGTTTGTTGGAGCATGATACTTTCTTCCAGGATAGGGCCTCTGCATCAGTTAGCTCAGACTGCCATAACAAAATACCATAGATTGTGTGGCTTAAACAATAGAAATTTATTTTCTCCCAGTTTTTGGAGGCTGGAAGTCTGATATCAGGGAATCAGTATGGTCGAGTTCTGGCGTAGTGGGCTCTCTATTCCTAGCTTGTAGATGGTCGCCTTCTCACTGTGTGCTCACGTGGACTTTCATTGGTACATGGGGAGAAAGAGAGAGAGAGACCGAAAGTGAGCAAGTGAGCTTTAGCAAATTATCTGATGTCTTTTCTTGTAAGGACACTCATCCCATCATGAGGGCTCTACCCTCATGACCTCATCTAGTCCTGATCACCTCCCAAAGGCCCCATCTCCAAATACCATCACAGTGGAAGTTAGGGCTTCAACGTGTGAATTTGAGAGGGAATGGTGAGACACAAACATTCAGTCTGTAACAGCTCCCAAAATTTAGAAATACACTCCAAACATTCTTAACTTCTCTTTAATAGTCTTTCTTGGATTTTTCATATGTACATTTTTACTTTTTTGGTTTAAACTTAGTTTTTTGACAGTTTTGTCGAAATATAAGCCCAATAAATTGTTTAGATTTTGTCATTGACTTCTTATTCCAAGTAAGTTGCCACAAGAGTGGCTTTTTGCAAAGCTGAATTAATCATCAGAAGAATGACTCAAAGAATTAACTAGAAAAAGAGGCTTGGGTGCTTAACCATTTCTGAAACCCCTGGGACCTGACCAATAATTACTCTTCTGATCCATAAGAAGACAGAAATATTTAACATACGGTTTTTCTTTCCTGTCTAAAATCAATCAGAATATGTCACTTTGCAGCCTACTGTGGTCAGTCAAAATGTTGTGCCTAGTTCTTCTAAATGTAAATCTCCTAAAGACATTTTTCAGAAAAGACTGTCAAATTATTAAATGATAGGAATGTTGGTAGAGAAAATAAATTCCTTTAGACGTTTTATAGGTACTAAAAAATTAGGGAATGCTTTTTTTCCCTATCTCCTCAAGGGCTGTTTTGATTTTGATGTTCAAACACCATATTGCAAAACATTTTAACTGTGAATATAATTCCGAAAACACTTCGAGCCCCGACAATATCTGTCCTGTGTAGCCTCGTATCAAGCTGGCAAAACAGATCCTGGAAAAATAGGGAAGTATTTTTGTTTTCAGAATGCTTTATATGCAATTCCCCAGAAACAGCTCAAAAAGATAGATACTCTTTTCTAAAAGGTTGCTGGTTTAGCACTTCCTAACTTATAAAGGTTGGAATTTCCCAGTGGCTCAGTGGAGAGATTTGTATCAGTTATTTTAGATTCACTTAATAGCACATTTGTGTTTGAGATGAAGCGTGAGTCCCACCAGACAAGAAAGATTGTTCTTAGAAATTGGCCTCCTTCTCCCTCCCCCCATGTATACTCAGATCTAAAGTTGAGTCTTCTAAATGTTATTCCGCAGCTAGATATGACATCCCATCTTAAAACAGCAGCAGGAGCTGCTGTTTTGCTTTGTAGAGAAAACATGGCTGGATGTACAGCAAGTGGATCTGTGAAGGCTGCTGATTTTTAGTTCCCTCAGTGAAGCCCTAACTTTAGTTCCTCCCACCCCCACTCCCAGCTCTAGGTATCACTGATGGCAAGGTAGGCTGGTAACACATGGAAAAGTGTCATGAAGTTTATAAAAAACACAGCCAATGACACTTACCTAATCACCTGTGATCTCAGTGTATTCCGCGCAATTTGTTTTCACTTCTGCCACAACACTTACCATGCTCTATGCTGTTTTCTCCTCCACACTGGCTTCTTCTTCTTCTTCTTTTTTAAACCGCACTAGCTTCTATACAGGGGTTATGTGCGACTTTGTGTCCTCAACCACCCCTTGTACTGCATGCGAAGGTTACTCAGAAGTGTGCCAAATGCTTGAAGATGTTGAATGTGTTTGAATTTGTCAAGAGTTCACTTAAGGAAAGGGAAGAATATTATTTATTGAGTGTTTATGCCAAGCGTTTGACATGTATGCATTTTTTCCTGTTACTCTTCACAGTGGTCTTATGAGAAAGACAAAATTATTCCTATTATGCCAAAAATGGAGAAACTGAGGCTTTAAATAGTAAATTGTTCTGTATCAGTAGAGTCAGCTGGATCCAGGGTTCTAAACAAGTCTCTCTGGCCTGAAGCTGATTTCATCATGCTGGGCTGCATCTGTAATTAGAACTGAGGTCCCAGACTCAGATGCCTGTGGGGCCAGGCGGATAGAAGAAGGTCTGGGAGCACTGAGTGAAGGAGAGCCCCTGCCTACAGACCTTTCCAAAGTAGGCAGCCTCCACTTCCAGCCAACTGGTACAACATTAAGAAAAAAAAAAAAAAAGAGAATTTATAAATTTGTACCTTTCTGAGGTTTGCAAAATCTTCAATTTTTTATATTTTAGCAACTAATTTGATAATAATGCTTGTAAAAGTTAAAACAATTCTGTGGGCCAGATTTAGGCCCCAATCTGCAAGTTTTTAGCCGTTACATTAAAGAATAGTTTTAAAGAATTGCAGTTCTTTTTCCCTCAAGTAAGTACAGTTTTCCCTTGATATCCGAAGGGGATTGATTCCAAGACCCTGGTGGACACCAAAATCTGTGGTTGCTCAAATCCTTTATATAATGGTGTAGTATCTGCATATAACCTATGCACCTCCTCCCATATATACTTTAAATCATCTCTGGATTACTTATAATACCTAATACAATGTAAATGTTATGCAAATAGTGGTTATACTGCACTTTACAAATTTTTATTGTTTTTTATTTATTTATTTTTTTTGGTTTTTGGAATATTTTTGATCCATGCACGGTTGAATTCTTGGATGAGGAACCCGTGGATACGGAGGATTGACTGTATTGTAACCCTGACTGATGTAAAGTGCTACCTGTCAATAAGTTACAGAACTAACTGTAATTAAAAGTTTGCTCTTTTATTCGTATGTAAAATATTTATGGATACTACTTTTATAAGAAGAGCTTACCTACGTACTCAGTGTGGAATGAGGAGAGTGAATATAGCTGCTTTCGATTTTACTTACCTTACTTGATATGATGCTGACCTGGAACTTTGTGAAAGCAGCACAAGCATTTATTAAGCAATGGACTGATGCTGTATACTGAACTGTGTATAATTTTCTAAGTGGTTCATACAAGCACATGCACTCTCATAGAGGAATTATGAATGGCATGCACATGTAACCACATGTAGTTTGGTGTAGATTACTAGTTGCCCATTATGAGTATGTCGCTGATGCTCAGTGTCAGAGGCAGCCAGGGTAGTTAGTCTCTTGTTCTTGTTCTTGATCTTGGTCCTTTTTAACTACTGTTGTCATGACCCAGGTCATCAGCCTGTATTGTTCACTAGCCCAGAGTCTTTCAGTCTCTCTTAAGTGTTGATAGGATAATCATAGCAAACTCTGTCTCTCTGCTCTATTTCTTGACATTTGCATCTGTACAGAGTTCAGTCGAATTACCATTGCTCTAGCAATTTCTGTTCCTAACAGCTATTTCAGGAAGCAATGTAGTGAGGTGATACCTCTCACTGACAATGTTTGAATGCCTGTGAATGTCTCCATTCAATACTCCCTTGGTCGGATGACTTTGATGAGCCTCCATGATTTCTATGTAGAAGAAAGAATGTCTTCTAAGATGTTGCTAAGGCTCAAAAGTCTGTTCTTCAATGATCGTGCCCTACTTTTCCTTACTAACATGCTCACTCCCCTACTGCAAGGATGTTTGCTGTCCCTGGAGTCTTCAGATTTCTCTGCCTTTTAGAAATAAT
>NW_012134081.1:1668633-1671465 GCF_000956105.1 Propithecus coquereli
CATTCTCTAATTCATCTTATTCAGATGTTGGGCCTCCTAGGCTATTCCTCTAATTTTCTTATCTTTGCTCTGCTATTTTCAATAGTTATGTCTTTATGTTCTGACTTCCTGGCAGGTCTCTCTGCTGCCCTCTCTTCTTTTATTTCTTTTCTTAAAATTTATCTCTATTCTATTGAAAGGGATTTACTGAGAAAAAACAGAGTAGAGGATGTTGATTTGGGAAGGGCTATAATTTTTCTTTATGAATGGCTTTATTGAAATGTAATTCATACCATAAATTTTATCCTTTTAATGTATACAATGTGGGTTTAAGCATATTCAGAAAGTTATGCAAATATCACCGCTAGCAAATTTCAGAACACTTTCATCACCCTGCACCCTGGTAAGAAAACCTGTATTCATCAGCAGTCATGTGACATTTCCTCCTTGTCCTCTCTCCCCTGACAACCAATCATCTACTTTCTATTTACATGAATTTGCTTATTTTGGACATTTCCTACAAACAGCAATCATACAATATGTGTTTTATATGACTGACCTTTTAACTTAGCATGTTTTCAAGGTTCATTCATTTTGTAGCGTATGTCAGTACTTCATTTTTTAAAAATAATTGAATAGTATTCCATTGTATGAATATACCACAATTTGTTTATCCATTCATTTGTTAATGGAAATTTAGGTTGTTTACAGTTTCTGGCTATTACGAATAATGCTAGTAGAAACAACCATGTTCAAGTTTTTGTGTGGATGTATGTTTTTCATTTCTCTTGGATAGGAGTGGAATTGCTGGGTCATGTGGTAACTCTATGTTTAATTTTTTAAGGAGGTACCAAACTATTTTCCAAAACAGTGGCACACTTTTACAATCCCACAAAAAATGTGGGATTTTAAAACAAATATTCTCATTTCTTTTAAAGGTTCCCAGTTTCTTTTAAAATGTTCCCATTTCTTCAGATCCTTATCAACACTTGTTATTGTCTATCTTTTAAATTATAGCTACCCTAATGGATATGAAGTGGTATCTGATTTCTGATTTTAGTCATTTGAGCCTTTCTCACTCTCTTTCTCCACATTGCCCCCTCCCCTTTTGTGAGCAATGTAGCTAAATTTGTGTCAATTTTGTTAATCTTTTTAAAAGCCCAATTTTTTATTCCATTGCTTTTTCTCTATTGTTTTTCTATTATTTACTCCATTTATTCCCATTCTAATCTTTATTATTTCCTTTCTTATGCTTGCTTTGGGTTTAGTTTGCTCTTTTTTTCCTAGTTTCTTAAAGTAGAAGATTATGTTGTCAACTTAAGATCTAGCTTCTCTTTTAATATGAGCCTTTATAACTATGAATTTTTCTCTAAGCACTGCTTTAGCTGTATCTTATCAATTCTGGTATGTTGTGTTTTTGTTTACATTCATATCAATGCATTTTCTAGTTTTTCTTGTGATTTCTTTTTTGACTCAATGGTTATTTAGGACTCTGTTGTGTAATTTCCACATGTTTATGAATTTCTCAAACTTTTCTATTATTGATTCATAATTTTATTTTATTGTGGCTAGACAACATATTTTATAGGATATAAATCCTTGTACATATATTAAAACTTGCTTTATGGCCCAGCATATGGTCTATCCTGGAGAATGTTCCCTGTGCACCTGATAAGAACATATATTTTTCTTCTATAGGATGGAGAGTTCTATAGATTTCTGGTAGGTCTAGCTGGTTTATAGTGTTCAATGCTTCTAGTTCCTGGTTAATCTTTTGTTTAGTTGTTGTATACATTACTGACGGTGAGGTTTTGAAGTCTCCACTATTTTTGTGGAATTGTATATTTCTTCCTTTAATTATGTCAGTTTTTATTATTAATAAATTTACTTTGGTACTTTGTTGTTAGTTGAATATATATTTATAATTATTGTGTCTTCCTGATAGATTGACTCTTTTGACATTATAAATATCTTCTCCATCTCCAGTAACAATTTTGTCTTAAAGTTTATTTTGCCTAATATAAATATAGCCATTCCAGCTTCTTCTGGTTACTGTTTGTGTGGGTGTCTTTTACTGTTCTTTTACTTTTCACCTATCTATGTCTTTGAATCAAAACTGCATCTCTTATAGACAGCATATAGTTAGATCATGGCTTTCTGTTTTTGTTGTTGTTGGTTTTTAAATCTATCTGCTACTCTCTATCTTTTGATTGGAGTATTTAATCCATTTACATTTAACGTAATTACTACTACATAGGAAGTATGTCTGCAAGTTTGTTATTTATACCCATATGTCTTTTGTCCTTTTCATTTATCTATTCCTCTATTGATGTTTACCTTTGTGCTGATTAGATATTTTTTTAATACACTATTTGAACTTCCTAAGTCTACTGGTTTCCACAGCTCCTGTGATTTTTAGGCTATTGATTTTTTAAAGGCTAATGCAAAGGGGCATAGAGGGTGATGAGAATAGGCCAAGACAGAACACCATACCACAAACCTCATTGTCATTTTCCTTGAATAAGCACTTCTTGAATTGTTTTGTCCTATTGGTTAATTTCCAGAGTCATAAATAAGATGATTTTGACAATTTTTGTTGGTGTTCCTGTTGCTTTTATGGAGGAGTATATTTTCAAATGTCATTTTCTGCCATTCCAGAAGTACTCTTGGAAATTTCTTGAAGCCTATTTTTCATTTGATTACATTTTTTCTGTGAGTATCATGTTTCTGGAAAAATAAATTTCTATTCTTGTTTTCTGTATACAGTACCCAGTATATTTTATCTCTCTGAGGATATCCTAATATTAAAAGTTAAATTTTTTCACCTTAGAGTTTCCATTTCCTCTGATTTAC
>NW_012134081.1:1671515-1672213 GCF_000956105.1 Propithecus coquereli
TATTTTGAAATTTAGCATCAATCCTCTAAATAATATACTTTTATTGCTACTTTTTGATTTTTCAATTACAAGTGCTATTTATGAAGTTTCAAATAGAGAAAGTAGATATTTAGCTCTGTCTCTTCCCTGATCCCTACCATAAAACAGCCATCTTCCCATTTCCCCATTTTTTTCCAGCAGAATTAGTTGAAATTTGTTAGATTGTTATTCTTATAGTCAATGTCTTGTGTTATTGTGGCTTCATAAGCACTATTCACAATTAAACCATGAAGTGTACTATGATTACTTTTACTTACTTGGACTCTTCCCCTCTCCATGTGGGGTTAATAATTATTTTTTCCCCTGTTCCTTAGTTTTTTAATGTGCCTATTTGTTGAATCCTAAACCTTCTGCCAATTATCTCAGTCTTTTTTTCACTATATTCAGATGTGACAGATAGGCTACATGTCATCTTTTGAAGACATTTCTCCTGAAGTAATCTGACCTGCTCTAATCTGGACCAATCTATGACCTCTGTGTCTGTCGCATAGCTGTTTTCCTGTGATCTTCCCTTACTATCATCTTGGTGATTTCTTTAGCATCTTGCCTATTTCTTTCATAACATACCTTCTTCTTCTTTGATTTACTCCTTTATTTGGAGGGGTACAGGGTCTCCTAGTGTCCTGTGAAAGAATACATGAGAGATAAATATTTTGAGA
>NW_012134081.1:1675933-1685704 GCF_000956105.1 Propithecus coquereli
TTAAAAAAAAATCTCTGGCTCTTTTGTTATCTAAGGTTCTTGTGGGTATATCCTTCTGTTTATTTTATCTGCTGATTTATCATGAATACTAGATTTTCCTTTTGAGTTCTGTAATTTTATCTTGCATGTGCATCCTCAGTGGGGTTTTATCCATGGGATTCCTGTGTGGTTTGTGCTGAATCTTTCTCCATCTAGATAAGTTTCTCATTTTCTCTTGCCAGGTACTCCCAGACCACTTTTTATGCTAATTTTTTTGCCTTAGGAACACAGGACCCTGCAAGGACGGTATACAATAAAGCCCAAAGTCATAGGAAGACAGACTTCTGGTTAAGAATTTTCAGGGGAGACTTTTCCCCACTACCCGTGCCTGGAATGTGGGACTGGACCAGCCTCCTTGTTACCTCCCTGTACCAGTGGGCATATGAAACACCATTTCACTGAGAGTGCAGCCCTGAGGGTCCTGAATTAAAGATGAGTGTCTCATTTCCAACTTTCCGCTGCACATAGGTCCAAAGTCTTATCTCCTATATGTGCAGCTATTAAAATAGAAGCCCCTGGACTGACTAAAACCAGACCAACCCCTTCCCCAGTCTCCAAACCAGGACAATATGGCATCACCTCAATGAGTTTCCTTTCATCTTCATTTTTGAACCCTAAAAATTTCCCTTACTTTCTTGTGAACTCAGATATACATTTAAAATGATACTTATGATATTTTAACCAGAATATCTGTGTATTGTAGCAGGAAATTTTTTTCATATTATCTTATTTGTTATCTTTGCCTGATATCCTGAAATTAACTTTTTGCTTTGAATTATTTTATACAGGATGTCCCAGAAGTTGTCATATGTAGGGAAAATAAGAAACTGTAGCTAAATGTACATTTATTTACAAAATATTCATTACAAAGTTTATAAAATTCAATGGATTGAATCCTTACATTGAAAATATGTGTAATGTTTTTTTTTTAATGACATGGCTGCTAAGTGAAATAATGTATTTTTAGGGTAGCCTAATGGGATTTAAGACCAGGTCAAAAGAGGCAATAATAGTTTCTTTGTATTCGGTGCTGGCCAGACTTAACTGGAACATGACATTTTGTTCTGGATACAGTACTTTCTCGAGTATGAATAGACATTTGGTGTGTTAAGACAGGAAGTTAGGATAGTGAAGCATCAGGATATTATGTCATTTAAGGAATGGCTTAAAATACTGAGAGATTTACCTTGGAGAAGAGAAAAATTGAGAGGATGTGATGAATTATGCTGTGGAAGACCAATTAGATTTATTTTTTGTGTCTTTAGAAGGCTTCAAAACAGACAGAAGTTATAGAAGAAGGTCAATTTGGGCTTGATATGAGGAAAACCTCTGCTGATTAGAGGCATCTGCACGTGAAAAGATTGTCTACCTTATATAGGCTGATGACTTTGTTCTTTCCCCCCTCACTGGGAGGGGTCAAACACAGACAGATATTATCCTACCTATATTAGACAAGATTACGGACTTTGGAATCACATTACTTAAGTTTGAATCCTGACATTATCATTTACTAGTTTTGTGACATAGGCAAGTTATTTAAGCTCTCTGAGCCTCTATTTTTCTGTCTGCAAAATGATGTACTCTGTCATTGTAAAATTTAACTGAGATGAAATATGTAAAGTTGTTAGTATGTCACATGGTAAGCTCTGAAAAAATGTTTACCAATATCATTATCATTATCATCTGTCAAGAATACAAAACAGCTGGGCTCCACACCCCTGAGGCTCTAGTGCTGCTGCCAGAATCTGTGGCCCTGCCCCTGTGGCTCCCACCAGCAGCCTGGTGGGACCCACTAGTGTGGTCCAGCGTTCTGCCAGGGACCCAATAGATTTGAGGCACCATCACATCTGGATCCAGTTGGAGTGAACACCCACAGCCCTACACCCATAACCACTGCCTAGATAGCCTCACCTAGCTGCCACTATGACTGCCACGGGGAGACCTGGGCAGAGTAATCTGCTATGACACCAGTGTCTGTGGAGAGGGACTTGCCCAGCCCCCAGCCCAAGCTTCCAATGGCAGCCTAGGGAACAGCCACCACTGTGCACGAAGATCAACCAGCACTGGCTTAGACTGCGACAATCACAGGGGAAGAGGACAACACAGATCTGCTGTATTAGAGGCTCTCAGTGAATCTGCCCCTCCCCTGCCATGTCAATCATCCAGAGTAGGTCACAAAGTGGCCATCTAGGGATGGACCTCTCCTTCTTTTCACTAAGTAGGACAGTTCCCAGCGAAGGAGATCAGGTGTGCCACAAAGGTATTGGCCATGAAGTGGGAGAAGTGGTTTCAGATAAGAAGAAACTAGCAAAAAAACTTTGGCAATATGAAAAAAAAAACCCAAAAACAAACAAACAAAAAAACAAGCTAGGTCAACACCCTGAAGGGATCGCCAGTGGATCTACAGCAATGGACCACAATCAAAAGGAAATTGTTGAAATGTTAAGAAATGTAATTCAGAATATGGATGGCAAATAAGATGAATGGGATTGAAGAAAAAGTTGGAAATGAATAAAAAGAAGCCAAAAAAATATTCCAGGACATCAATGAATAAAATGAAAAAGGTGTTAAAGAGCTAGACAACGTAAGAAAGAATATGACAGAACTTAAAGAAATGAAAGTCATTTAGGGAATTTCAATGCCTAAGCCCCAACTTAGGCATTGTGCAATGTATCCATGTCATGAAAACATCTGTAGCCCTTTAATATTTTGAAATAAAAAAAAAACAATGTAGAAGAATATCTAGAATCAAAACCTCCATAGAACACTGAAGTTGTGAGTGACTGTATTAGTTTTCTATAGCTGTTATAACAAATTACCAGAAACAGTGGTTAAAACAACAGAAATTTATTCTCTCAGTTCTGGAGGCCAAAAGTCTGATATCAGCTTCAGTGGGCCAAAGTCAAGGTATTGGGAGAACTGTGTTTCCTCTAGAGGTTCTGGGGAGAATCTATTCCTTGCCTCTTTTAGCTTTTGGTGGTTGCCCGCAAAATTGTGGCCACATTACTCTAATCTCTGCCTGTGCCACTTCTGTCTATAGTCAAATCTCTGTCTCTACCCCTCTTACAAGGACACTTGTGACTGCATTTAGGACTCAACTAGATAATTCAGGATAACTTCCCCATCTCAAGATTCTTAACAATATCAGCAATGTTTTCATCTTTTTTTTATTATACAAGGTAACTTTCACAGGTTCCAGGGATTAGAATGTGAATATCTTTTAGAGTCTATTTTTCAGCCTACCACAATGACCTTTGTGGATGCCAAACTAGTATCTTCTATGTTCTAAGAACACCTCTACAACATCTTGGGCAAGTTTTATAGCCTCATCTTGAGTAATGTCAGTGTTAAGGAACTAATATCATTGACCATTAGATTATGTTATAATAACCTTTACATCCTTTTTCTATTCTCAAGAATCTATAGTTTTTAAATGATTGTTTTAAAATTCCTTTTGCAGTCTGGTTTATATTTGCTTACATTCTATTCGTATAATCTATCTATCTCTATATACAAAATGTGCTAAACTCAGGTAAATCTATCCCAATCCATGCCTGAATGGTTATTAAAGAATTTATAGCAACCTATCTCATTTAAAATAAAGGAGGTATACAAGGGCTGTCTGGAAAATATCCAGCCAAGTAATATGTTCTCACTATATTAAAAATGGCTGGATACTTTCTGGATAGCCCTTATATTAATCAAAATTCTTTTATTTGCAAATGTCAAAAAATAAGTGACTAAATAATGATAGAAATTTATTGGTTCACATAATAACGAGGTCCTGGAATAGGTACAGCTTCAGCTGGGTCCAGGTACTCAAACAGTGGTTGCTCAAAACTTGATCTCTCCATCTCTGAGTGCTGGTTCTTTTTGATTCATTTTGTTCAGCAAGCTCATAAATGCTAAGATAGTAACGTGATCTCCAGCTGATCCGGCAACCATGCCATCTTCTTAGAATATCAATGGGAAGAGCTCAATTTTTTCAGTGATTTCTAGAACGTGCATTCATTAGGTTGACCGAGGTCATAAATCCAACCCTGAATAGAGCCTGCCCCATCGAAACTGCAAAGACATAGAGTAAGCATTGATGGTTCTCCTTTAAAAAATTAAAAAGTCATTATCAGAAGAAAGGGAAATATTTGCTGATCAGGCCACAGTAACAGATGTGATATGCAAAACAGTGCATGTAATATGCAAAACATCACAAATGCTATATGTAATCATAGTTTCAACTCTAAGTTTTGCCTGAGGCTTATGGATTCAATCCAATTGCTCTATAGTCATGTGTCAGGCTCAGTGTACATTTGTGTTTGTTTATATTGTAGATAAAATTTACCAGATGGGACAAATCCATCGGTGCTGCCTAGCCAGTAAGCCGGCCTGGTGGAAGTGATCAGAGGATGTGGATAAATTTGTCTTTGAACAAATGAATTAAATATGCACAGTAAATGGTTTAATGTGCAACAAGAGAGAGCTGCCTAATCGTTGGGGAAGAAAGCAAAGCCAGAGAGTGGCAAGCCTCCTGTGATCATTCCTGCAGTTGGGTCTGAGAGGTGGCAATGGCCAGGAGGCTAGCAGAGTGCTTTGTAATACAGCGCTTGCCTGAGTGTGCAATATGTTAACTACAGCTGGGTCTGGCATAATCATCCCTGACTAATGGGAGGAGAGAGGAGGGGGTTCAAGTGCTGAATAAATAAATTACTTAATTACATATTATCGGAGAGAAGAACAGATGGTCAGCTTAGCCCATCTCCTGACGCCTTCAGCTTCTGAATGGAGAGTGGATCCTCAGAGAATGGAGCTGGTTGGGCTTTTGATTCTGTTTATCTGCTGGTCCTACCCAAGGTCCATGGTCTCCAGGAACAAACAGGCCTCGTTTCCCCAAGGCTGGAAGGCACTGGGTGCTCTAGTGCCCACTGTAATCTGAATTAGGGAAGGCCTAAGCTGGTCAGTGTTTTCCACTGTGTTAATTTTGGCACCAGATGGAGGCGAAAATGGATTTTGTTTCCCGTAAAATGGTTGAAAGTGATTTTCAATTGAGGATCTAATCAAATGTGAAAGGGCTAGTTGAGCATGTACTTAATGTGCTCAGGAGCATCTCCTATCACTGTAGACCGTATTTTTGTTTTCCTCTGCTTTGGATGTCCCCATGGAGAATATGCTTCTTTTCCTGAATGTTGGTTGCTCTGGTGTTTGAGGGAAGTGTAACTGGGGGGCTGTATTCTGGGGGCATTGTGTTTGTTTTCAAATGCTTCAGTTTGGTAGAGCAGGATCTGTAGAGCAGTGGTTCCCAAATACTCATCCGGGGATGCTTGCCAGGTTGGCTGCATCAGAATCACCTGGACTGTTTGTTAAAGTTACATATTCCTTAGCTCCAAGTATAGGGATTCTGATTCATTAGGTCTTTCATAGAATCTGGAAATCTGTTTTTCTGAAAAGCTCCACAAATGATTGTGAAGCAAGTTTGGACATCACTGTGTATCAGTTGGGAATCAGGAAACAGATGGTAAACTCAAAAGGGTTATTAAAGAGATTTTTAACAATGGCTTGTTTGCAAAGGTGTGGGCAAGTAAGGGAAACTATTCAGGTGTGGTCAGACACCTGGGGCTTGCAACAGTGGGAAACAGGTGGAAGGGGAGGGAGAGGTTATTAGAACCTGGTGAGACTTGTAGGTGTAAGAGAGGACATCTGGACAGGAGCTGTGGACAGCCACGGTCAAGGAAGGAGGGAGGAAAGCAGGAAAATAAATGCCCCGAACTGTCTCTCCTTTGACCTTTGCACTCCTGCTGGTGCTTTGGCTAAATCCACAGGGCCACGGAGTCCAGTTGATGCAGTCTATGAAAGTGAGAGTCTTGGGACACAAAACAGGGTGGAGAAGGCTGGAGAGTGGACCTGGATGGGCGAATGGAGACTATCCGGCATACGTGGTATAGATAACATTTTCTAGTTATACATTTGGGTGCCAATTTGTGGATGGCAAATATGCCAATGTGTTTTGTTCTACAGACATGCTTCTTTTCTTGGTATAGAATTGCCTCCACAGTTTCATCAGAGACTGTAAACTCTTAAAGAGCAAGGGTGACATCGTATAGAATTACCTTCCTGTGTTGTGCCTACAGTTCAGCCAGTTCATATGCTGTCTCTGGCAAGGGCTGCAAGGAGAATATTTTGGAAAATCATAATTGTCTGCCTGGCTGTCAACTTTAAATTTAGTGACATATCAGTAGGATATTCTATTCTTTCTTACTAAGTAATTATGGATCTATCATGCTATATCTTTGCATTTATTTATAATTATACATTTCAAGGAGCTATTTATATTTGTAACCAATATGGTCTTCATGCTGGCTATTCTGAACATATCTTCTTAAAGAAACCACATTGCTTATACCTTCTAAAAGATTGCATTCAGTTGTATTGCTTTTTTTGGTTTTATTTAATGTATTTCTTTCTCTATATTTAAAGTGTACTTTTAATGATCATTTATAATTATAACTTCACATCAGAAAGCTTGGATTAATTTTGATTTTAGTATGTTGTATGTGAAGATTTGAGCATACCTTAAAATATAGCCCTGAAAGAACCTTTACAGAAATTATCCATGGAATGCCTGGAGATATATCTGTAGCTTCCATATTAAGACACCCCAGTTCTCTCCCTCAGTGAAAAAGTTATCGGTGTTTAGAGTCCCTCTTCATACTATAGACTACCCAGGTCAAAGACAGAGTCTTTCATATCAGCTATTCATAGGCCACCCACCTGTGCTCGGTAGAGAGGAAAGAGTCCCAGGTCTCGCGTGAGGCAGCCTGCAGTAGTGGTTAAGAGAAGGGACCCTGCAGAAGCACCACCAGTGCCATGTCAAATGTGGAACACCAAATGGCACCACTCTCCTTCAGAGTTCTAAAGCGGAGTTGGGAAGCCATTCTAAGAAGGACTGCCTGCACAGCCAGCAACCTTGTAAAAAAACCCAGGAATGTGCCTTGAACCTTAGAACTGGGCCAAACCACCATGATCATGCCATCCTAGAAAACAGCTGAATTTTGCCAGTGCTACAACTCCTGAACAGCAACAACCAATGAACTGTGGACTCATTTGCGAAGTTGGCCACCTCTACCAATGATAATTCTTTCAAAACAACGTGTGTAATCATGCCTACCTTCCTTTTAAAAACCTTTGCCCCGACTTCCGCATCCCTCAACCCCTGCTTCAGAACACAATTTGGCTTTTAGCTGAATCTATATCTCCTGGATGGCAGTTCCTAAGGGCCTTTTTTTACTGCATTGCAGTCTGGTTTTTCACCTCTTCTTGACTGACAATCTTAACTCTGATTGTACCATTACCAGTGTGTGACTTTAGGCATGCTATTTAACTTCTCTGTGCCTCAGTTTCTACTTATGCAAAAAAAGGGAAGAATCACAGTTTCTGTCTCATAGATCTATTGTGAAGAGTAAATGAGAATGCAAGCAAAGCACTTGGTGTTTGGCATATTGTTGATGACAGTGAGCTATTGTTACTCATTGTCTAATTTATAAGCAAAGAGCCCAGGAGCTAAAACAAATTGTGATTTGGCTTAGGTCATGGCATACTGGAGAGAAAAAAGTGGTTATGCTAAAATTTTCTTTAGTTTTCCCTTTCTCCTTTGAACAAAGCCCCCATTCCTTCACAGAAAGAAACTACACTGTAGATTGGATAGATCCCCAGCAGAGTTGGGAAGAAGCTGACATTTGTCTGGGGCTCTGTTATCACCCTTTCCTGACTTCTGTGATGCACTAGAACAGAGGCGTGACCAGAGCTGGCTCTTCCTTCAGTCTGCCTGGCTTTGAATCTCTGTGCCACCATTTACTAGTTCTTTGATTTTGGGCAAAGTGCTTTTTCCTCCTTGTGCTTCGGTTTCCTCATCTGTAAAGTGGAGGTAAAAGTAGAACCTACTTTATGGGATTACTGTGAAGATTAAATGTGTGTGTTTATATGTGTATAAAGCATGTAGAGTAGTTCTGGCAGGTAGCTAAGAAGTCAATTCATGTTAGCTTAACTTACTCTTTGTCTCCAGTCGCTCCTGGTTTTGTTAGCCCTGTCCCTTTATTCCGTGCTCCTTATGTCCTCAGGGCGTTTACACAAAAAACCTTTTGTTCAAACTTCCTTCCTTTTTCAAAATGTCTAACCTCCTCAGGACTCTGACACTTCCAGGACTGCTTAGGACTAACAGGTCCCGTCAGCCCCATTCTCCATTTGTTCTTTCTCAGTGCATCTTCATCTTAGTAGAGGGTCCCATCTTTTCACCCAGGTGCTTTGACTCTCCTTTTTACCACATTGAATCCATCCGCAAGCCAGGTTTATTTGACATCTAAAACATTTCCCAAAGTTCGCCCACTTTTTTCTGCATCACTGCCATCATCCAAGTGCCAGCCACCTTCCTCTTTCACCTGGAACTAAAATAGCTCTTTCTTCTCTCAGGGCCTTTGCATCTGTTCTGTTCTTTGCCTGAAATGCTACCTCATCACTTCCCAAAGACGGATCTTCCTCATTGGTTACATCCCAGCTCAAAAATACCCTAAGTACCTCCCTGGAAGGCCTTGACTGTCCACTCTGTGTGTGGTGGCCACCTCTATCCCAAACTCTCCATACCACATTTCCATGTTTATTTCCCTCAAGGCATTCACAAACTTCTGAAAGTGTTCTGTTTGTTGCTAAAATGTTTTGTCTTCTCTTGTGATTTTCATGAGGCAAGGGTCCTTTCCCATTCTATCAGCAGTGGAAAATTTGGGTACATAGTAGGACACACATAAAGCACACACATACACACACCGAAGACGTAATCAGATAGAGAAAGCTTTTGTTAAACTTGTTCAGTTGAGTGTAGGGAGCTTAAGTAAGTTTATGAGCCAGGGAAACATAAGGAAATATATACACATTGGTTACTTCGGTGGAGTAGGAGGAGATTATTAGTTTTGCCTTTATGCAGCTTACAACAAAATATATTCAAATAAAGACAATTAGAAAAGAAAGTTGTATAGTGCTTAGAAACTCAGGCTTTGGAGCCAGACAGACTTGGGATCAAATTGTGGCTCCTTTATTTTCTGGTTGTGTAGCGAGGGGCCCCATGTGTTTCTTTGTGTTCCTCAAATACGTAACCTTTCCTCCTGCCTTTGGGAGTTTGTGCTGGGTGTTTCTTCTGCCTGGAATGCTCTTCTTTCAGGTATGTCCAGGGCTGGCTTTATCTGCCAGGTCTTCCTCTGTTCAAATGTTCCTTCTCAGATGGAATGTTCTTAATCACCCTACATAAAGTTTCTGTACTGCCAACTCCCTCATGTGACTCTCTACCGTGTTACCGTCTTTATTTTCTTATAGAATTTATTTTCTAAAATTATCTTATAAATCTGTTTACTTATTTATCGTCTGTTTCAGTCAAAGAAACCTAGGAAAACAATGATCTTGTCATTCTTGTTCACCTAATACCAATGAAAATATTGCCTATGCCATAGGCACTCAAATAGAAAAAAGAAAAAAGAAAAAATTCCCCTCTGTGCCTCAGTGAGTCCAACCATAAAATGGAAAGTGGTCAGCCCATAGGGACATTATAAAGCTTAGATATGGTGAAGAATAAAAGCATTTAGCACTCAGCCTGGCATAGTAAACAGCAAATACAGGATAACTATGGTTCTTATACTGTCCTAGATAATGGATTTGCATTTTACTTGGATATTTTCCACACTAAAGTAATACAGGTTA
>NW_012134081.1:1685754-1696040 GCF_000956105.1 Propithecus coquereli
AAACAGTGGTTAAAACAACAGAAATTTATTCTCTCAGTTCTGGAGGCCAAAAGTCTGATATCAGCTTCAGTGGGCCAAAGTCAAGGTATTGGGAGAACTGTGTTTCCTCTAGAGGTTCTGGGGAGAATCTATTCCTTGCGTCTTTTAGCTTTTGGTGGTTGCCCGCAAAATTGTGGCCACATTACTCTAATCTCTGCCTGTGCCACTTCTGTCTATAGTCAAATCTCTGTCTCTACCCCTCTTACAAGGACACTTGTGACTGCATTTAGGACTCAACTAGATAATTCAGGATAACTTCCCCATCTCAAGATTCTTAACAATATCAGCAATGTTTTCATCTTTTTTTTATTATACAAGGTAACTTTCACAGGTTCCAGGGATTAGAATGTGAATATCTTTTAGAGTCTATTTTTCAGCCTACCACAATGACCTTTGTGGATGCCAAACTAGTATCTTCTATGTTCTAACAACACCTCTACAACATCTTGGGCAAGTTTTATAGCCTCATCTTGAGTAATGTCAGTGTTAAGGAACTAATATCATTGACCATTAGATTATGTTATAATAACCTTTACATCCTTTTTCTATTCTCAAGAATCTATAGTTTTTAAATGATTGTTTTAAAATTCCTTTTGCAGTCTGGTTTATATTTGCTTACATTCTATTCGTATAATCTATCTATCTCTATATACAAAATGTGCTAAACTCAGGTAAATCTATCCCAATCCATGCCTGAATGGTTATTAAAGAATTTATAGCAACCTATCTCATTTAAAATAAAGGAGGTATACAAGGGCTGTCTGGAAAATATCCAGCCAAGTAATATGTTCTCACTATATTAAAAATGGCTGGATACTTTCTGGATAGCCCTTATATTAATCAAAATTCTTTTATTTGCAAATGTCAAAAAATAAGTGACTAAATAATGATAGAAATTTATTGGTTCACATAATAACGAGGTCCTGGAATAGGTATAGCTTCAGCTGGGTCCAGGTACTCAAACAGTGGTTGCTCAAAACTTGATCTCTCCATCTCTGAGTGCTGGTTCTTTTTGATTCATTTTGTTGAGCAAGCTCATAAATGCTAAGATAGTAACGTGATCTCCAGCTGATCCGGCAACCATGCCATCTTCTTAGAATATCAATGGGAAGAGCTCAATTTTTTCAGTGATTTCTAGAACGTGCATTCATTAGGTTGACCGAGGTCATAAATCCAACCCTGAATAGAGCCTGCCCCATCGAAACTGCAAAGACATAGAGTAAGCATTGATGGTTCTCCTTTAAAAAATTAAAAAGTCATTATCAGAAGAAAGGGAAATATTTGCTGATCAGGCCACAGTAACAGATGTGATATGCAAAACAGTGCATGTAATATGCAAAACATCACAAATGCTATATGTAATCATAGTTTCAACTCTAAGTTTTGCCTGAGGCTTATGGATTCAATCCAATTGCTCTATAGTCATGTGTCAGGCTCAGTGTACATTTGTGTTTGTTTATATTGTAGATAAAATTTACCAGATGGGACAAATCCATCGGTGCTGCCTAGCCAGTAAGCCGGCCTGGTGGAAGTGATCAGAGGATGTGGATAAATTTGTCTTTGAACAAATGAATTAAATATGCACAGTAAATGGTTTAATGTGCAACAAGAGAGAGCTGCCTAATCGTTGGGGAAGAAAGCAAAGCCAGAGAGTGGCAAGCCTCCTGTGATCATTCCTGCAGTTGGGTCTGAGAGGTGGCAATGGCCAGGAGGCTAGCAGAGTGCTTTGTAATACAGCGCTTGCCTGAGTGTGCAATATGTTAACTACAGCTGGGTCTGGCATAATCATCCCTGACTAATGGGAGGAGAGAGGAGGGGGTTCAAGTGCTGAATAAATAAATTACTTAATTACATATTATCGGAGAGAAGAACAGATGGTCAGCTTAGCCCATCTCCTGACGCCTTCAGCTTCTGAATGGAGAGTGGATCCTCAGAGAATGGAGCTGGTTGGGCTTTTGATTCTGTTTATCTTCTGGTCCTACCCAAGGTCCATGGTCTCCAGGAACAAACAGGCCTCGTTTCCCTAAGGCTGGAAGGCACTGGGTGCTCTAGTGCCCACTCTAATCTGAATTAGGGAAGGCCTAAGCTGGTCAGCATTTTCCACTGTGTTAATTTTGGCACCAGATGGAGGCGAAAATGGATTTTGTTTCCTGTAAAATGGTTGAAAGTGATTTTCAATTGAAGATCTAATCAAATGTGAAAGGGCTAGTTGAGCATGTACTTAATGTGCTCAGGAGCATCTCCTATCACTGTAGACCGTATTTTTGTTTTCCTCTGCTTTGGATGTCCCCATGGAGAATATGCTTCTTTTCCTGAGTGTTGGTTGCTCTGGTGTTTGAGGGAAGTGTAGCTGGGGGGCTGTTTTCTGGGGGCATTGTGTTTGTTTTCAAATGCTTCAGTTTGGCAGAGCAGGATCTGTAGAGCAGTGGTTCCCAAATGTTCGTCTGGGGATGCTTGCCAGGTTGGCTGCAACAGAATCACCTGGACTGTTTGTTAAAGTTACATATTCCTTAGCTCCAAGTATAGGGATTCTGATTCATTAGGTCTTTCATAGAATCTGGAAATCTGTTTTTCTGAAAAGCTCCACAAATGATTGTGAAGCAAGTTTGGACATCACTGTGTATCAGTTGGGAATCAGGAAACAGATGGTAAACTCAAAAGGGTTATTAAAGAGATTTTTAACAATGGCTTGTTTGCAAAGGTGTGGGCAAGTTTAAGGGAAACTATTCAGGTGTGGTCAGACACCCGGGGCTTGCAACAGTGGGAAACAGGTGGAAGGGGAGGGAGAGGTTATTAGAACCTGGTGAGACTTGTAGGTGTAAGAGAGGACATCTGGACAGGAGCTGTGGACAGCCACGGTCAAGGAAGGAGGGAGGAAAGCAGGAAAATAAATGCCCCGAACTGTCTCTCCTTTGACCTTTGCACTCCTGCTGGTGCTTTGGCTAAATCCACAGGGCCACGGAGTCCAGTTGATGCAGTCTATGAAAGTGAGAGTCTTGGGACACAAAACAGGGTGGAGAAGGCTGGAGAGTGGACCTGGATGGGCGAATGGAGACTATCCGGCATACGTGGTATAGATAACATTTTCTAGTTATACATTTGGGTGCCAATTTGTGGATGGCAAATATGCCAATGTGTTTTGTTCTACAGACATGCTTCTTTTCTTGGTATAGAATTGCCTCCACAGTTTCATCAGAGACTGTAAACTCTTAAAGAGCAAGGGTGACATCGTATAGAATTACCTTCCTGTGTTGTGCCTACAGTTCAGCCAGTTCATATGCTGTCTCTGGCAAGGGCTGCAAGGAGAATATTTTGGAAAATCATAATTGTCTGCCTGGCTGTCAACTTTAAATTTAGTGACATATCAGTAGGATATTCTATTCTTTCTTACTAAGTAATTATGGATCTATCATGCTATATCTTTGCATTTATTTATAATTATACATTTCAAGGAGCTATTTATATTTGTAACCAATATGGTCTTCATGCTGGCTATTCTGAACATATCTTCTTAAAGAAACCACATTGCTTATACCTTCTAAAAGATTGCATTCAGTTGTATTGCTTTTTTTGGTTTTATTTAATGTATTTCTTTCTCTATATTTAAAGTGTACTTTTAATGATCATTTATAATTATAACTTCACATCAGAAAGCTTGGATTAATTTTGATTTTAGTATGTTGTATGTGAAGATTTGAGCATACCTTAAAATATAGCCCTGAAAGAACCTTTACAGAAATTATCCATGGAATGCCTGGAGATATATCTGTAGCTTCCATATTAAGACACCCCAGTTCTCTCCCTCAGTGAAAAAGTTATCGGTGTTTAGAGTCCCTCTTCATACTATAGACTACCCAGGTCAAAGACAGAGTCTTTCATATCAGCTATTCATAGGCCACCCACCTGTGCTCGGTAGAGAGGAAAGAGTCCCAGGTCTCGCGTGAGGCAGCCTGCAGTAGTGGTTAAGAGAAGGGACCCTGCAGAAGCACCACCAGTGCCATGTCAAATGTGGGACACCAAATGGCATCACTCTCCTTCAGAGTTCTAAAGCGGAGTTGGGAAGCCATTCTAAGAAGGACTGCCTGCACAGCCAGCAACCTTGTAAAAAAACCCAGGAATGTGCCTTGAACCTTAGAACTGGGCCAAACCACCATGATCATGCCATCCTAGAAAACAGCTGAATTTTGCCAGTGCTACAACTCCTGAACAGCAACAACCAATGAACTGTGGACTCATTTGCGAAGTTGGCCACCTCTACCAATGATAATTCTTTCAAAACAACGTGTGTAATCATGCCTACCTTCCTTTTAAAAACCTTTGCCCCGACTTCCGCATCCCTCAACCCCTGCTTCAGAACACAATTTGGCTTTTAGCTGAATCTATATCTCCTGGATGGCAGTTCCTAAGGGCCTTTTTTTACTGCATTGCAGTCTGGTTTTTCACCTCTTCTTGACTGACAATCTTAACTCTGATTGTACCATTACCAGTGTGTGACTTTAGGCATGCTATTTAACTTCTCTGTGTCTCAGTTTCTACTTATGCAAAAAAAGGGAAGAATCACAGTTTCTGTCTCATAGATCTATTGTGAAGAGTAAATGAGAATGCAAGCAAAGCACTTGGTGTTTGGCATATTGTTGATGACAGTGAGCTATTGTTACTCATTGTCTAATTTATAAGCAAAGAGCCCAGGAGCTAAAAAAAATTGTGATTTGGCTTAGGTCATGGCATACTGGAGAGAAAAAAGTGGTTATGCTAAAATTTTCTTTAGTTTTCCCTTTCTCCTTTGAACAAAGCCCCCATTCCTTCACAGAAAGAAACTACACTGTAGATTGGATAGATCTCCAGCAGAGTTGGGAAGAAGCTGACATTTGTCTGGGGCTCTGTTATCACCCTTTCCTGACTTCTGTGATGCACTAGAACAGAGGCGTGACCAGAGCTGGCTCTTCCTTCAGTCTGCCTGGCTTTGAATCTCTGTGCCACCATTTACTAGTTCTTTGATTTTGGGCAAAGTGCTTTTTCCTCCTTGTGCTTCGGTTTCCTCATCTGTAAAGTGGAGGTAAAAGTAGAACCTACTTTATGGGATTACTGTGAAGATTAAATGTGTGTGTTTATATGTGTATAAAGCATGTAGAGTAGTTCTGGCAGGTAGCTAAGAAGTCAATTCATGTTAGCTTAACTTACTCTTTGTCTCCAGTCGCTCCTGGTTTTGTTAGCCCTGTCCCTTTATTCCGTGCTCCTTATGTCCTCAGGGCGTTTACACAAAAAACCTTTTGTTCAAACTTCCTTCCTTTTTCAAAATGTCTAACCTCCTCAGGACTCTGACACTTCCAGGACTGCTTAGGACTAACAGGTCCCGTCAGCCCCATTCTCCATTTGTTCTTTCTCAGTGCATCTTCATCTTAGTAGAGGGTCCCATCTTTTCACCCAGGTGCTTTGACTCTCCTTTTTACCACATTGAATCCATCCGCAAGCCAGGTTTATTTGACATCTAAAACATTTCCCAAAGTTCGCCCACTTTTTTCTGCATCACTGCCATCATCCAAGTGCCAGCCACCTTCCTCTTTCACCTGGAACTAAAATAGCTCTTTCTTCTCTCAGGGCCTTTGCATCTGTTCTGTTCTTTGCCTGAAATGCTACCTCATCACTTCCCAAAGACGGATCTTCCTCATTGGTTACATCCCAGCTCAAAAATACCCTAAGTACCTCCCTGGAAGGCCTTGACTGTCCACTCTGTGTGTGGTGGCCACCTCTATCCCAAACTCTCCATACCACATTTCCATGTTTATTTCCCTCAAGGCATTCACAAACTTCTGAAAGTGTTCTGTTTGTTGCTAAAATGTTTTGTCTTCTCTTGTGATTTTCATGAGGCAAGGGTCCTTTCCCATTCTATCAGCAGTGGAAAATTTGGGTACATAGTAGGACACACATAAAGCACACACATACACACACCGAAGACGTAATCAGATAGAGAAAGCTTTTGTTAAACTTGTTCAGTTGAGTGTAGGGAGCTTAAGTAAGTTTATGAGCCAGGGAAACATAAGGAAATATATACACATTGGTTACTTCGGTGGAGTAGGAGGAGATTATTAGTTTTGCCTTTATGCAGCTTACAACAAAATATATTCAAATAAAGACAATTAGAAAAGAAAGTTGTATAGTGCTTAGAAACTCAGGCTTTGGAGCCAGACAGACTTGGGATCAAATTGTGGCTCCTTTATTTTCTGGTTGTGTAGCGAGGGGCCCCATGTGTTTCTTTGTGTTCCTCAAATACGTAACCTTTCCTCCTGCCTTTGGGAGTTTGTGCTGGGTGTTTCTTCTGCCTGGAATGCTCTTCTTTCAGGTATGTCCAGGGCTGGCTTTATCTGCCAGGTCTTCCTCTGTTCAAATGTTCCTTCTCAGATGGAATGTTCTTAATCACCCTACATAAAGTTTCTGTACTGCCAACTCCCTCATGTGACTCTCTACCGTGTTACCGTCTTTATTTTCTTATAGAATTTATTTTCTAAAATTATCTTATAAATCTGTTTACTTATTTATCGTCTGTTTCAGTCAAAGAAACCTAGGAAAACAATGATCTTGTCATTCTTGTTCACCTAATACCAATGAAAATATTGCCTATGCCATAGGCACTCAAATAGAAAAAAGAAAAAAGAAAAAATTCCCCTCTGTGCCTCAGTGAGTCCAACCATAAAATGGAAAGTGGTCAGCCCATAGGGACATTATAAAGCTTAGATATGGTGAAGAATAAAAGCATTTAGCACTCAGCCTGGCATAGTAAACAGCAAATACAGGATAACTATGGTTCTTATACTGTCCTAGATAATGGATTTGCATTTTACTTGGATATTTTCCACACTAAAGTAATACAGGTTAATATCCTTTATCCAAAATGCTTGGGACCACAAGTGTTTTAGATTTCAATTAGTTTCAGACTTTGGAATATTTGCATGTACATCATGAGACATCTTGAGGATGAGATCCCAGACTAAACATTCATTAATGTTTTATGTATATAGCCTGAAGGTAATTTTATTTTTCTCTTGGGGATGCTGAATAAACTGCGTGCTTTGTGCTGCGTGTTTTGACTGTGGCCCATCACGTGAGGTCGGATATGGAATTTTCCACTTGTGGTGTCATGTCAGTGCTCAAAAAGTTTCAGATTTTGGAGTGTTTTGGATTCCAGATTTTTGAATCGGGGTTGCTCAAGCTCTGATATGCTTACTAATTGCAAAGATCTTTGAGCACCTACTGTGTCCTAGGGCATTTACATGTCACCTAGTTCTTTCAATTGTTTGGACAGAAACTTTGAGTCATCTTTGATTTTTTTTTTCACTTGCAACATAAATCTATCAGCAACTCCTGTAGTTTCTACCATCAAAATATGTCCAGAATCTGTCCACTTCTTACTATCTGCCACCTCCTAACTGCCTTCCCTTCTGCTTCTTCTTCCCTTCTGCCTTCCCTGCTTCTCCCCTTCTCCCATCTCTTCTCCATTGAGTAGCTGGAGAAAGCCCTATAAAAGAACAGATTGCTTCTCTGTTTAAAACCCTCAAGTGGCTCCCCTCTTACCCAGAGTAAAAGCCAAAGCCATTACCAAAGCTTATAAGCTCAGCATTACCTTTTCCTCTGCCCTCTCTGACCTCACCTCCTGTTAGTCTCCCCTTCTCTTGTTATATTCCAGCTACAGCATGTTCCTGCCTCCCAGCCTTGGCAGATGCCATCCCTTCTGTGTAGAATGCTCCCCTTCGGTGATATGCCTGGCTTACCCTCTCATTTCATTCAGGTCCTTACTAAAATAAGACCCTAATGAAGAAAATGTGAAATATATATACAATGGAATACTATTCAGCCATAAAAAGAATGAAATCCTATCATTTGCAGCAACATGGATAGAACTGGAGGTCACTATGGTAAGTGAAGTAAGCCAGGCTCAGAATGACAAATACCACATATTCTCACTCATGTGTGGGAGCGAAAAGAACTGATCTCATGGAGGTGGAGTGTAGAGTGATAGATACTAGAGGCTGTGAAGTGTGTGTGGGTGGTGGATGGTGGGGATGAAGAGAGGTTGGTTAACAGTTACAAACATACAGTTAGAAGGAATGAGATCTAATGTTCAATAGCAGAGTAGGGTGACTATAGTTAACAACAATGTATTTTATATTTTAAAATAGCTACAAGAAAGGACTTAAAATGTTCCCAACACGTAGAAATGATAAATACATGCGGTGATAGATATTCTAAATATTTGGTCATTGCATGTCCTATACATGTAACAAAATGTTACATGTACCTTCTACATATGTACAAATATTATGTGTCAATAAAAAATAAACACAACGAAAGGTAAATTTAAAATATGACCATGTAAGAGAGACTGTCTATAATCACCATATATATACAGTATGTATATGTACATATAGTATCCCTACCCCATCACTCTTTTTTCACTGTATACTGTTATTGTTTTTTTCATAGTACATATCACCATGTGACATATTTATCTGCTTGTCTTTTACCCACAAGAAGGAAAGCTTCTTGAAGGCTGAGACTGTTGAGTTTACTGCTGTATCTCTGGCATCTATCTTAGTACTTGGCACGTAATTGGTGCTCATTAAATGTTGGTTGAGTGAATCAATGGATTAACGATTAAAAATTGAGTGAATCAATGGTTCTTAAGAAGTATATTATCTAGTGTTTAGCAAAAATAACTCAAATTTTCCATTAGAGGTAATATTTTATTGAATACTTATTTGGTAGTTTGCTAAGCATTTTATCAACCTTATTACCAATGAGGGATGTGTTTTTATTTATAGCCATGGAGGGGGATGTATTAAATGCACACACAGGTACATACACATATATATGAATGTGTATGCACATACATGTTTGAACATATGTGTGTGTTCAAATGTATGTATGAGTGTGTGTGTGTATAAAATATTTTTGGCCCAGGACAAAGATGGCTTCCTACTCAATGTTGTATTGGAAGATCTCCATCTTCTGCCCTAGGAGATTGTGCCAGAGGCAGGACGTGGAAGAAGGAGGTAGTAGAGACCTACACACTGATGAAGACATCTGACTGTGGACTGTTAGGAAAATTATTAAGGGATTGCACATGAGATTCCTCATGGTCTTTGTGAAAGCTTGGGGTTACTAACTGCTAGTGGAATATCTTATAACAAACATAATGACCTTTAGTTGGAGTTTAGTTCTCCCTTCCTATCTTAGAAAGCAGCAGCTCTAATAAACCCAATTGGTTAACATTTATGGTACTCTTGTCTCTCTCTTCCAGGACCCTTTGAAATATATATATTTTTTGAATTTAGTTTTGTCTGAAAAATCTGCATCCAATTTGAATGAAATTGAATATGTTTCAGGGCGCAAGCAGCATGTCTTCCATCTGAAGCAAAATGGAGATGAATTTCAATTAGATGTTCCCATTATAATCTTTCTCCACCTGTAGTTTTCATCAAAATTGCTACGAAGTGTGATATAATGTATGATCGGGATTTGCCCACTGGCAGCAGTGTCCCATTATCTTAGTAAAAAAGCACAAAATAATTAGTCTGATGCATATAGATAGCAGCTTCTTACAGCGACTGACTTTAATTGTGGTGAATAATATATATGGAGTTTGAAACCTTATATATTTCCCTCCCAAGAAGACACCAATTACTAATTCGGTTGACAAAGTAAGACTGTTTCAGAAGATTTAATGCAAGCTGAACATCGTAGTCAATAGCCACTGTAAAATGTCCATTTTATGGCCTTATTTTTGCCTCAGCTTAATTTATCGTAATTTGGTAGTTGCATATAGCCTGGAAGTATGCTGTTGGCTTGAGAGTTAGTGCTTGGGTGTTGCATAAATCATGGATGAGTGTGTTGGCTTCATCTAATGCTCTTCTTTCTCTTACAATTGGAGTCCTTTTCATCTTGCCATTTCCCCAGCTTCATTTCTATTTGCAATTCATGGGGCTCTCAGAGCTCAGTATTTAGAGGATCACTATTTCCTTAAAATGGCATCTTCCAAATGCCAGGTAAAGTGTTTGTGGGTTTCAGGGGAGGGAATTCAGCAAATATTTTTGTGGGATAGAGATGGTAACTGGATTTATGTTGTCCCAGCCCACCTTAAGTGCTTTAGAGGAAAATATAATTCCCCTTCCCCACCCACTCATCTGACTGTAAACTACATGCTATTATAATAACATAAAGTTTAAAAGTATGCAATATGACCTATTTCTTTT
>NW_012134081.1:1700190-1700593 GCF_000956105.1 Propithecus coquereli
TTTGACTTTGATTATGTGTCTGTAGTACTGTTTGTCAGTTTTCTCCACTGTAAAGTGACTCATTTCCCCCCTTTTCCACACTTTACTCTTTGGAGAGAAGTTACTGTACACAGTCCACATTTAAAGAATGGGAAGTGATACTCTCACTCCTTGAGGACAGACTATACGAAATAATTCCTTGGAATTCTTCTACATGGAAGATTTGTCTCTTCTCATTTATTTCTTTATTAAGTAATTTATTTCTGTCAGTATGGATATTTATTTTATACTTCAAATTATAAATCTAATACTACTTAATTTGTTTTGTTGCTCAAATTGTTCCAACTTTGGACGCTGGGAGATGTTTTAATTGGCTTCTGTTTCTCTTTCATATAATCTCATTGTGTTTTCCCAGCATTTTCTT
>NW_012134081.1:1701173-1704780 GCF_000956105.1 Propithecus coquereli
TTTCCCCCCCACTCCCCTAGTGAGGTGGTTGTATACATTTATAATACAGTTGGACTGCTTTGTCACATTCTGAATTCCATTCTGAAATCCTATGACCTACCAAATAAAATTTGCATCTATTAACTCCACTGTAAAATGCTATAAAGTTCAGTGGATTTTGATAAATGCATAGTGTTCAGTATTGACAATTATGTACCATACAGAATAGTTTTGTCACCCTAAATAAATCCCCTAAGCTTTAACTAGTCAATCTCTGCCTGCCAAACCCCTCATAACCACTGATCTTTTTACTGTCTCTGTAGTGTTGCCTTTTCCATAATGCCTTATGGTTGGAATCAGATTGATGTAGCCTTTTTAGACTGGCTTCTTTTACTTAGAAATATGCATTTAAAATTCATCCATGTGTTTTTACATGGCTTGATAGCTTATTTCTTTTTATTGTTAAACAATATTCCATTGTATGGATACCATTTGATTTTTACAAAGGTACATATGCAATTCAATGGAGATATAGTCATTTCAACAAACAGTGTTGGTACTATGGGATATCCATTGGCAAAAAATGAAACTTAATGTTATCCTCATATCTTCTATAGAGTTCATTCAGAATAAATCACAAATCCAACTGTTAAAATTATAAATCTTTTAGAAGAAAATCTTCATGAGCTCGGGTTAAACAAAGAGTTCTTAAATGAAACTCCAAAAGCAGAATCCATAAAAGAAGTTGATAAATTAGATTCAGAAGTAAGCAAGTAAATGTTCGTTTTCACTGAACACATTAGGTAAGGTCACAGAAGCAGAATGTTAGCCAGTTTCATTTTTTATAATACTTTGCTCCTTATGTTCAAAACTGAGGTTTTTGGATATAACTTCAATGAGAAGAAAAAGATAGAAAAAGTCTTTAGTTTTGCAAAGTGTTACTCAAAGCATGTATTATGGATGCCTCTGCTCTTAGTTGAGTTGTTAGCTCAAACTCATGTTTAAAATATGGATGTTGTTATTTCTCCTATATAAAATGAATCAAGTGGCATAGATTTTAAAAGCTCTCTTTATATTGAGAGCCTTTTAGATTTAAATGGTCATTTATTCTTTGACAAATATGTTCAAAAAGCAATGGAATGAGTACTAGCTTTGGAGACACAGCGCACTGGGATTCAAGCAGGGAGAAAAGCAAACGCAATCTATTACTTCCTGGGGAATATAGCCTAGTTCAGGGAGGTACGTTCAGGGAGGCACAGAGACATGTAATTACAAACTATAAGAGCTTCAAAATTATAGTAGACGGAACAATAGAGTGGACTAGAGGGTGGTGGAATAGTCTTAGGAGTGTAGCGCAGGTACCCCACCAAAAAGTGGCGTTTGAGTTGGGATCTGAAGGGTCATAGCTTAGTAGGTAAAGTGAGATGAGATTGGGAAGAATTTCTAGTAAGAGGCAACAGTATTAAAAAAAACCCTAACATGGAAAGGACCATACCATTTTGAGAAAAAAGAAAAATGGTCAATAGGACTCCAACATAGGGAGCAAGTGAGAGAGTGTTGTTAGCTGAGAGGTAGGCAACGCCTAGATCATGCATTGCCTTAAGGGTGCCGGTGGGAATCTTGATCTGTCTCTAATGGATAATCTCTTAACAGTTCTGAGAAACTATAGAACGGTTTTATACAAAACTCAGAATTGATTTCAAAAATGTCACTCCACATGCCCAAATGTGGAAAATCAATTTGGGGAAGAGGAGCTGAAGTCAAAACAGGTCAGTTAGGAGGCTACTTAGTATTAGTAATAATCAGATAGTTTAGACTAGATTAGTTAGGAGGCTATGATAATTATTCAGGCAAGAGGTGAGGGTGATTTGGTCTAGAGTAGTGGTAGATGGAGAGGAATGAATATGTTGTCTAGAGCTGTCTCCTTTCTTCAGTGTCATATGAACCAATACATGTCATCCAGCTAATCAATGCAATGTATTAGCTGCTTAACGCCAGCTGATATGAAGTTTGCAGGCATGGCTATGGTTTAATAGATTCTATTTTCTATCTATTTTAATAGATTCTATTTTGGAGGTTCATTTCTTTAGGGGGCTAAGATTTTCAACAGGCTCTTTCTGCAATTTTAAGAAAGATGGCATGATGCCGTTGGGAATGACGGTGCAGGTAATCAGTCAAAGCTCCAAGAGAACACCAGAAGAGGCGGCCCCTTAAGTCAGGAGCTGCTGCAATGGCTGGCAGATAGCCTAGCAGCAGGAGGTAGGGAGGTGACAGACAGGCAAGGCAGATGTTCTGCTGAGCTCCTCCATCTGGATGGGGCCTTTTGGTTCCACTGCTTTCCCAGTCATGCAGGAAGCAAGTGCCAACGATGTATCTTCATTAAGATGAGCAAAATCTTGGATAGAGGAAAAGCAATTGCCATTTACTGAAAGCCCGAGGTCAATGAGGACCCAAATACTGCACTGACAGCATTGTGGGAGAGTGGCGGGGTCATGACCTGTTCAACAAGTGTTTTTCTGAAAGAGTACATGTTGACAATATTAAGGGAAACCATCTAATCTCAACCTACTTCAATATAGGGATGAAATGTATTAATAATAATTGCTACCCCTTTGAATAGTCTGTGGCATGCTTACCACGATCTGCCTTCACTGATTTCCTCTTACGTCTCAGCTCTCATTTCCCTCTGTTCTCCCACATCAGCCACAATGACCTCCTCCTCATTCATCGAAGACCCCAAGCATATTGCCATCTCACCCACTTTCTATTCTCTGTATCTAGAATTCTCTTCCTCCAGATATGTACATGCTTATTCCATTGCTTTACTAGGTCTCCACTCAAATTAATGTCCCAAGAGAGGCCTTTTTCATGGTTCCCTTCATCCTCTGTAGTACTCAAGGTTTCTCTCTGGCCTTCTACCCAGTTTCTTCTCTCTGTACGGCTTTCTGCACTGCCTAGCTATAAAGTACATGCCTGTTTGTTTCCCCAATTAGAATGTGAGCTCAGAGATTATTTTGGCAGTCTTCTTTATGGTGCCATCCTCAGTGTAGACAACAGTATCTGTGCAGAGTAGACCCTCAAGAGGTATTGGATCTCATTTAATTCAAAGCACAATCTCAGAAGTAGGTATTATTGTTATCCAATTTGACAGAGGGGGAAATGAAATTAAGCATTTTATACAAAATCAAACAGATACAGATATCAGAGTCTAACCTTTGTATTTAGGCTATTCTGTCCCACTTTAATCTCTGATTTTTTTGATATCATATAATCTGATGAGAAAAATGAGAAAATACTACTTACCCTTCTTATCAAAGCTGTCCTTTTGCCAGGCCCAAAAATTTACTACAAGGAAGATAGGGCTATTATCCAGATATAAGAAAAACTTTTTGAGATTGAAGGTAGAAACAGATGGGAGAATATTCTCTGAGCATTTATGATCAAAGTTGCCTGTACTTTGACTATAATAGAGAGCTTATATGGATATGTCTCATAGCAGAGGCTTGTCATGATGCTTCCCCTGAGGAGGAGATAATGACCTTTCTAGACAAAGGACAAATGAGAGAAACTGAAGACAAATGTTCAGGAGATTCTCGGCCTCTATCCAGAAGTCTCCAAGAAGGAAAAT
>NW_012134081.1:1706460-1744587 GCF_000956105.1 Propithecus coquereli
TCAGGCATTATTCTATAAGCGTGATAGACATTAATTTCTTCATTAATGCTTATAGCACCCCTATGGAATAAGTACTATTCTTCCCATTTTGCACATTAGGAAATGGGACATAGAGAGGATACATAATTTTCCTAATGTCACACTAATAATAAATGAAAGGGCTGTGATTTGAAACCTCCAGAATATGTGCTTTTAACTACTGTACTATGCTGTTAGTCTTGGTTGCTTAAAAGATAAAACTGCTCAAAATGTCAACTTCCAGTGCCCATCACTGCTTGGGACTATTAATATCTGGAAGGAGATGAATTTTATGACCTCTCATTCTTATTTCAGGAATATACAATGAATATTTTATAAGTATGTACATTTATGCATGTTACATATGCACACTCATTATAATAAAAATAGTTATGACTACATTATAGTTCTGGCATTTCCTTACAATTTGTCCTTTCCAAGGATTTAGACATTTCTGGATAATCCCAGAGAAGCTAATGGGAGTGTCCCAGTCCAGATCGATTTGTAGCTCTTATTCCTTTTGGCTCTGCCTTACCTCTGGGTGCTGACTGTCTCTTTGTAGCCCATGTTTTCCCACAGTCTAGATGAATCCACAATATACTCATGCTCAACTTACATTGTGGTTGCTTTGTTATAGCCAAGAAATATCAGTTATCCCACAGTTACTCAAAATTCTCTTGACGAAATAATATCAGAAGAGTCAAAATTCTTACGGTGACTTAGAGGTGAATAATTATGTAGCTTTCTTTGTTTTCTAAAACTAATTTCATATTGCTCTCGTGTTTTTCTCTTTTCTATTCCCTCTCATGGAAGAGAAAAAAGAAGTAAAACTTTGTTTCAACTCTAGTTTAAAACCATCTCTTGTAGATACAAATACAGTCAATTCAGAGTTGACACTCTCTTTCAAGGATGTTTGGTCCTGGGATGATTCCTACCGTGTGTGGATTGTTGGTTCAGTTCCTGGCACCTGCCACAGGTCGCTGCAGGCCCTTTCTTTGTCTCTGGTGGTGAGGTCTTTGGAACATCTCTGAAGTACCCTTATTCTGAGCACTGGTTGTCTCCTATCCCCTGTTCCTATTAGCACCTATAACAGAATGTTGCAGTAAAAATTTTCACAGGTAAAGCAATGTAACAGGTGCTCCTTAACCAGGTAAAACACCAGAGTAAAATGCAGCCTATTTATGGGAGAGGAACCCTTCAGTCAAATCAGCATGGTGGAAAGGAATCAGAATACTGAGAGGGGAGGATTTTTGGTGAGGAGACTTTCTTTAGAGAACGTTATGTTAAACCTGTAATTAGTTAGGGTTCTCCCGAGAAACATAACCAACAGCAAGTGTGCGTATGTGAAGGGATTTATTTTAAGGAATTGGCTCATGTGATTGTGGATTGTGGAGTGAGTTCAAAATCTGATGGGGGAGAACAGAAGGAAAGAGTTGCAGTTCAATTCCAAAATCAGTCTACTGGAAAACCAGGAAGAGCCAATGTTGCAGTGAAGTCTGGGGGCTGTCTGCTGGGGAATTTCCTCTTGCTTGGAGGAGGTCGGCCTTTTGTTCTATTCAGACCTTCAACTAATTGGATGAGGCCCACCCACATTCTAGAGGGCAGTTTGCTTTACTCAAAGCCTACTAATTTAAATGTAAATCTCATTCAAAAAAACACCCTTATAGAAATATCCAGACGAATATTTGATCAAATATCTGGGCACCAGTCAAGTTGACACATAAAATTAACCATCACAAGTTCTCCTTTTGTCAAATTGGCACCCATATGCAGATCCTTAAATCATACTTAATCGCCAAAGATAATAACAAGACCATACTTCCATCTTACATGATGCAACCGTCCTGTGAACAGCCAAAAATGCACAAATTCTTTCCCCATAAGAGGAGGCAAAGTCCTTGCATGATGTTCACTCTTCCTAGTATTTCATAACTTAAATACTATGATAAAATTATATTTTTTACTATTTACTACTTACTATAATATAATAGTAAAACTATTATAAAATTAACAATACTTAAATTCTACGATATAAAGTCAATATAGCTATGTTACATGATAAGGGGATAAGAGAAGATACACACATATTCAGAACAAAATAAGGAAGAAATACTCATGACATTATGAAAATTATAGTCCTTGCTTTTATAACTGATCATGTGGGCATAGCCGGTATTTCTAATTACCTTCTTCTACTATCCATTTTATTTATTTATTTATTTTTGAGACAGAGTCTTGCTGTGTCGCCCTGGCTAGAGCACAGTGGCATCATCATAGCTCACTGCAACCTCAAATCCTGTGCTCAAGTGATCCTCCTGCCTCAGCCTCCAGAGTAGCTGGGACTACAGGCATGCATCACCACGCCCAGCTAATTTTTTTCTATTTTTGGTAGAGATGGGGGTCTTGCTCTTGTTCAGGCTGGTCTTGAACTCCTGACTTCAAGCAATTCTCCTGCCTTGGCCTCCCACAGTGCCAGGATTATAGGCATGAGCTACTGTGCTCACTGACTACACATTTTATGTCCTCTTTGCCCTCACCAAGTACCTTAGCTGGTCATAGTTCATTATCTGGTGGGGTGTCCCAAATCTTAATTTCTGAAAGGTCTGGGCCATTAGTAGTCCTGCCTGCATTGGGTTGTTTTAGTTTTCCATTGACATAATACAGGGTGTATTAACACTAACAGATGTCTTAAGAGATCTCCTGCATTACAGATGTTTTCTTCCTTACCTCCACTGCAGAGTAGCAGTCCAATTTCTCCCTAGTCCTCCAAGCAGGTGGAGCAGGGAATAGTCTGCTCCTCACTTTAAGCCTAGTTAAGAGTTAGGGTCTTCATTGGGACCACTAGGAGGGCATACAGCTGGTGCCACTGTCCACTGTGGGGCCTCATTTTTGTCAGAGGACTTAAGATACCCAAGTAAAGACAGGAGAGTTGCTAGAAAACTGCATTTAGAAAATAATTACATGTCGACTAATGGCCAAGGAAATAATGCACGTTTTCTATGGGCCAAATGTGGTCCACGTGAAGGTTAGACTTTTCCCTGTCCTATGTAAGGTTCTGGAGGAGGGAAAAGAGCTTCCAATAGTGGGAGTCCACGTGTAGTGTCGGCTACTAGAGAACCAAGCTGAAGAAGAAGTCTCAGCCATGTGGTGGAAGCTGTTCCCTGGCAGGCTCAGAGGGGAAGGAGGCTCTGAAATCCTCACAAAATACCTAGTTTAAACATCTGCCAGGCCCAGAGGGCACAACGTTGCTCTATCACTTTCATGTCATGTAGGATTTAGTACCCTGCTGAGCACTTGGGCTTCTCTGAGATGCTCCTGGCTTCCTCAGCTACACCTAGGGAAGTGGGGTACCCACCCACAATGTTCTCAGATTCCTGCAAAGCTATCTGGTGTTTCTGTGCTTTTTTCTCCCCTGGTGAGAAAGTGGTGGTAGGTTGCTGAAATGTTTTCATTCCTGCTCTTCCTTTCTTTTATTCCTTTGTTTCTTCCCAGTGCTGGAAAGGTTTGCAACTTTATCCTCCTCTTTGGCAGGAACTTCTGCCTTATGTTATGGCTTGTTCTTTTTCTCCTCATTAGTGACATAGTCTTAATGCAAGAAAGGATGTAGGAGACCAAATGTATTTTTGGCAAAAACAAAAAATATTTTGGGAGATAACTTTATGGCTGTTTCTTCAGAAAAGTTTCTCTCCTTTGCTTTGCTGATACCGGTGGAATTTTATGAGTTTGCTTTTCTGACAGTAGGGATGTTTGGGTAGAATCCCCATTGTACTGAGGATCTAAACTCAGGTTACCTCCTGCATTATACAATCTATTTCTTTCCCTTTATTTAGCTACAGTTCCCTTTTCTTCTTTTTCTTTTCCCTATTTGATAATCATAAGGTTGCTCTTGTAACCTGGGTTAGAGAAAATTATAATAACCTTATTTCAGTGTATTACTGTCTTTCTTATAAGTCGTTTATACAGGCCAGGATTAGTCATTGGATTCAGATGAATGGATAAATTGGACAATAATTATATCAAACTCTGTTAAAAGGTACATTCAGGGAATTAAATCCTGGATTTTTCTTTAGACAAAAAAGATAATTGCATATTTAATCACAGTGATATATGTTAACTTCAGCATTGTGTTTCAATAAAGTGATTTTTTTTTTAGTGGTGGGGTAGAGGTATATTTTCAGTAAAGATTTTAATTGTGTAATTTAGCTTTAAAAAATAGGATGCTAGATGGAATGTCTCTGTATGTGCATTTTCATTAAACATTCTTTCTAATCAGCTACATTTAAAGATTCTTGTTTGGGTTAAGTCAGATTTGTCAGCTCTTCAATCAGTTTGTAGTACATTGTAAAAGAATACACTCAAAACAGAGTTAAGCTGTCAAGCTGTGACAACTCGGAATGAGGAAGATTTTCAAAAATTATGAGTGAGATATTTTAAATGTCTCCTTGACATCCACGGTACTATTCAAAATACTTCATCAGAGGCATGCGCTTTAAAAACGTACTTGAAAATTAATGTAAGGAGTGTAATTCGTCAGTCTTTGTCTTAGCAAGCGCAGCATTGACAGTCACAGAGCATTCACAGTAATACAGCGCCGAGTCTCTCCACCTAGGTGCTGCCAGGATGTGGGCGAGATGGAGTGACCTCTTCAAGCGGGGCTGTCAGGCCTCAAGCAAAGCGGAAACATAAGGGGCTTGATTCCAAGTCTTGTTGATACCTGTTTGAGCTGGTGGCAAATGGCAAACTCCATTTGTCCTTTGCCAGGAGGATAGTGCGATTTAGTGATTCCTCAAAGGAGCCATTTCATCCTTAGCTGTATGTCAGGGACACGAGCTATTTGTCCTGACCTCAGCTCATAACTGAAGGCTACGGCAAAGAGACAAAGCCTTGACTATTTGTTTTAAATAAGTCTCTTAAGGGGTAAAGAAATATCTCAGGCCCAGGGCTGTCCTAAGTTAGCTTCCTCTAAATTCAAGGAAACCTTTCCAACACCTGAGCTGGAAGAAACCTCCAGGGACACCACTAATTGGTGAAGGGGCTTAAAAATGGATCACATTGAGCCATAGACTTTCATGTTTCATGTCACTGCCTCTCAGTGCCCAGTAAAAGTCTGTGTTGTGTGCTTGTCTGATGTCAAAGTTTAACAAATCAAGGTAGGGAAGGTACCTAATGCAGGATATTAAGGAGAAAGACCTAAATTGATTTTAAGGTGGTCCTGCCTTTTATTTGCATGGAATCTCTAATCTTTTAAGGTGCCGCAAAGGGAAATTCACAGGAAGGATTCATGACAACGTCACAGAACCCAAAGTCAGGGAGACCAAAAACCAGGTTCCAAGAGCTGAAAGAAACTCAGGCAGCTACTGTGTCTCAGACCACAGTAGTTTCTCTTTTGTAAATGTGTCTGCCTTTCTCTGTACAGAAAGGTGTGCCAAGAAGTGGGGAATGGCCTTCCATCATTAGATGCTGAGGCATCGTGTTAGAACAATAGAGTCTGTGAAAAGAGCCCTTGGGCTTAGTGATACGGGCAAATTCAAGGAGAGCTGTTTTAGTGGAGCAGGGCGGTAAGAAGCCACACTGGAGTGAGCTGAGCCGTGTATGAGAGCACAGAATATGGTGGCCAGACAGCTTTCTGATACTTTACATATTTATCATCCCCTAGCTAAGCAATTAGGAAAAGGAGATGTAGGTCAAAGGATTCAAAAACCGATTTAGACAGGAGATGTAGGTCAAAGGATTCAAAATAGCAGATATATAGGCTATAGATATGTAGGATGAACAAGTCTAGAGACCTAATATACAACACAAGGACTAAAGTCAATGAAATTGTATTTTACCCGGGATTTTTTTAAATACGTAGATTTTAGCAGCTCTTGTCACACAGAAAAAGTAACGATAGGTGATGACAAATATGTTAATCTGCTTCACTATTGTAACCGTTTTAATATCTACAAGTATCCCATCATGTTGTAAACCTCAATACACAATCAAATTCATTAAAAAAAATTACTACTTTGTCTGGGATTAGACATCTAGTGAATGGCAGATGTAGGATTTAAATACGAGGGCCTGAACTCTCAATTGTGGTTATTTTTTCCAGCACTTTCAGCCGGGCCATTGGGATGTGGTCACTTATGAAATAGCCTTCTGGGTCCATGGTGTGCTGAGTACCTTTGTGACCACAGGTACTATACAGAAGAGAGAGCTCCTATGACTTGCTTACCTCACAGAAATATAACACAGCACAGGGAAGGAGTTTTTATTCTTAATTCAGTTATTTAGCTCGACTGACCGTAGATATAATAGTCTCATTTGCTCCAGCCCTCCCATATCACTTGAAGTAAATATACTATTTTGGTGATCTACTCTCTCTTATCAGTTAACATATAATGATAGTGTATTTTGCTATTGGACTTCTACATTCTATCTGTAGCTTCTAGAATAAAAGAATAATAGAGACAATTAGTTCTGCTAAATGCATCTTGGAGCCATATGTTAGCTTATCTATGGACTTTCTCCTTAGATGTTTAAATATTCCCCCTGCAATTTAGGTTTCATCAAACAAAGGAGATCTGATTTAAGATGCTTCTCTTGGTAAGAAAGCAATTGCTGCTGCAATCTGCCATTCACCCAGAGCCATTGATCCCAGGATAAACATTCATTTATTAGAGAATTGAAAATAAAACACAACATATGCTGTTCTTTATAGCAAATTGATGGGTAGAATTCTGCATTCTTCCTAGGTTCTCCTATCTAGGCATTGTTGCATTTACTTTGGTGAAAATTACTGTAAAATATTAGTTTCATCTCCTTTTACCATTATTCTCAATTCAAACTACAAGCTGGTTAACATTTTACAAAGTGAGTCTATTACTTAACCTCATTGTATTGTTATATTTATTTAAAATAGTCTTTTCAAAGCATTAATGGATGTTTAAAAATGGTCTCTTTTATAAGCCACTCCATCCTTCAGAGCCATTCATTCTGTGATGTGTTAGCAAGGTGCTTGGGAGGAATTCAGGCATCTGGATTGTGACTTTGGCCTTGTGTGGTGACCTTCTTGCAGCCACCATATAATCATCTTCTGAAAGCTATAGTATAGGTATAAAGGGGTTGTGGCCATGAAGAAGAGTTGTTATTGGATTTTGCAATCTGCATGTAGCAAACAAAATGACCATGAGATGATAATTAAGTGGTCTCTTTATTATTTCAGAGAGGAAAAAAATTCACAATTCTGGTGATTGCAAAGCCTCTGAATTGGAGATTAAAAAACAACATAAAACACTTGTGCGAGCATAGATTCTCTCCTTTCATTTTTTAAATGTAGATGATATTTTTTCTTGAATAATGAGTGTCTTGTAGGACAAGAGGCTCTTGACTAAAGGTTGGCATTAAAATACTTGCTATTAGTATAAGCAGTATAAGCAGATTGTACAAAGGAGACCACTGTTTAATCACTGAAGTTCAAAACCAAGGTTTCTCTCTATGAGGGGTGTTTGGAACCTCTAAAAAAATGCAACAGATGGGTACCTCAAATTTAAATTCTTTTGATAATGACTAAGGATTTTCTACTTAAAAATGATGAAAATAAAACTTTTACTGACAGTCTTTGAAGGTGACAGGAGAAAATTTATCAGAAATTATAAATTTTTTTGTGGGATTTATTTTAAAGTAAGTGGTTATTTTTTCTCAGTGCTATATGTTGCGACTTTTCTGCATTTTAATAATAGTTTTCACTTGAGCTCACATAAAACTCATAAAGAAGTTATAGTTATAAATAAGAGTGTGTGCCTAATGGGTACAATGCACACTATCTGGGAGATGGACACACTTATAACTTTGACTCAAACTATACATAAGTAATTCACGTAACCAAAATGTTTGTACCCCCATAATATTCTAAAATTAAAAAAAAAGATTGTGTGCATGATTTCTTGTACTTTCACTAAATTGAAAGTCTGAATTTTTTTTTAATCACTGGTGCAAAAAAATAGAGATGATCTCAACCTAACTGCTAAATCACTTATCTTTCCTCTCTCAGTTATTGCATAGAATATCACCACCTTGAGCAAACAAAACTACCAATAACCTATAGGACACCATAGTGCTGTGCATATATCTGTCTGCTAGTTTTCTCATCTGTAATCTGGATGAGATTATGTAAAATTTCATAAACACTAATTATGAACATATTTTGTTAATTCCTAATACATTCTTAAGTTGTTTTCCCCATGTCATTGAGGAGTTGTTTTGAAAACTTCTTTCCACTGCAGTAGGTCCTTAAAGCGTTTCCAGGGAATTGCCACCCATGGTTTTACTATCCAGAGAAAGGCTCTCTTGAACATATTCACCTTTGATTATGCTTAATGTGTTGACTAACAAGAAGCACACTATATCTCCTTATAAAATTTGTTATTTTGGTTGTACACCAGTGCTTTGCTAATTCAATAACCGTGTTTCTAATAAATTAATTCTATATCTTTACTGAATCTCAAAGAGCACATTGTGTAATATGTGGAGAATAACTTTTTATATTATAAACTATCAATAATTATTGATTGGACTAGAGAAGGCTATTGAATTCTGGAGTGGCAAATTTTCACTAAGTATAAATGAAACATCATATAGCATCATAGAAGATTTTTTAAAGCTCCAGAAGGGACTCTTTTTTTTTTTTTATCATCAGTGTATTTTGTAGTTTGGATGACATACTGAATCGAGATAAAAAAAATCAATATTAAATGCATTTTATTTAAATTAAAAAATATACATCATATCCAAATGCAACAGTTCAATGGTTGCATTAGAACAATCTAAAAGTTGTTAATTCCACAGCATGAGGCCCTATATATGCAAAATAAGATGAAATCTACTATGTGCCAGTGCTCCAGATTGCTGGCTGCCTTTGCTTTCTGATATATGCGAAAGCTCAGTAAAATGTGCTATGTGAGAAAAGAAATCAGTGGGTTTATATTATTATTTCTAGTAGAACAAGCTGCATAACTTTGTTTATAAAAAAAAAAACTTGAGAGGTCCATTGTTTGCTTTTCTCTTATTTTTATTTTATATTATAAATTCCTTTTAGAATTTAGTGAAGTTTAAAAAAAAATCATTACATTTAAGGAACCAGTCATGTATCTACATATATCAGGCTTCATAAAGCTGTATTTGCATAACTGATTTGAAAGTAACATTTGTTATAAGCTTAAGTCTTGATGCTATTACCCCATGGCAGTTAATTCTAACCACGAGGAGATGTCAAGGATGATTTGTTGATAGTGACCTTTGTTCTTTTCTCTTGCCAAAATTGAAGGCACCGGATAAACACCTACACTCTGGGAAGTTGAGGGACAGCCACTTGATTCCCTGATGACTGATTAATCCCCCTCTTCTCCAAATGCAATCCAAGGCATCCCCAGCTGTTGGATGTCTTCAGTCTTTTCTCCCTTTGATACTTCCTCTTGGCTGCTACTAGAGTTAAATCCTAAAATGGACATCTGATCATGGACTTTCATTGTTCTCAAACCTTTCCAGTATCTTTCCTAGATCTTCCCTTGAAATCCTACCCTTCCTTTAGCACTTTCCTCAAATCTCACTATCCAAGTTGGAATTAATTATTCTTTCCCTCATATTTTTATAACACTTGGCTTTTCTCTTATATGTCATGAGGACAACCTCATATTAATTACTTGTATGTGTATTTTTTTGAATAGATATTCAATTATGACTCTTTCACTGGAGTATGAGGGATTAAATAAGCAGGGATTCTGTTTATTTTGTTCATGATTATATCCCCAGCTTTGAGCACAGTATTTCATACCTAATAGGTGCTTAATAAATATTTGTGATGTGATCAAATGAGTCCAATAGCCCTTCAAAAATTTTTTGCTGCAGTAAGCTCTAGGGAATATTATTGTCTTGTTCAGCACAATATTCTCAGCACAGAGGGCCTTGCACATCAGACCTTGCAGAAACAGGAGGCTTCATAACTATTTGTTCAATAAATGGGTGGTTGGCTGAATGAACACTGGAGCTGTGTTTTCTTCAAAGCCCAAGATGCTTCTAAAAGGCAGTTGATCTTTGGAAGGTATATACCTGCATATATTCAGGATTTTTTTTTCATAAATTTAGTAACTAAAGCAGTAATATACCCACAGTACTATTAATAAATAAATAGCTGAAAACAAAACAAAATGTTCTATAACTTAAAGTGTTCCCTGTCTTTGGATGGAGAGTTTATGTTTTTAGTTTTAATTTTTATGAAGCTGTTTGTGACTGTTACATGATGTGGTTTAATAGATACAAGGGCACTTTTGAGAAATGGCTTCCTCATTTGGATCATGACTACAGATACAGCCAGCTAGGATCCCTTGAAAAAGTAACACCGCCCTAGTGCTGTCAGCAAGAGGAAAATTGAAGTGCAAGGTATTAAAATACTGTAGAACAGTTGGATAATAGCTGTTTTTGTAGGGAAAACATGATGACTCAACATACATGAGTTTGGCAGCTATAGGTTTAATTAGACAAAATTGGCAATGATCTGAATCCTGCCTCAGTATGACTGATTCATCAAACCAATGAAGAATGACTCAATTTCTCCCTAAACTACAGTGAGCCACATTTTTATTTTTCCTTTTCCCTTCCCTTTTCATTAGTAAGTGACGAAGACCGTGGGGTGCCCAGGCACCATATTGGATGGATGTGTTAGGAATACAAGGGACCATGCTGTGCCCTAGACATTGGAATAGCTTCTATAAGTCCCAGGGAGCTTGAATATGATTCTGCCTCTTAACTTCTTTTTCTCTTTTTGTACAGAAGAACTAAATTCTACCCTGGGAGTTTGAAATAAACACCCCTGCTAAAGAAATATTTATTTCTCCATTCCCTCTCCTCTAATATAGCTCTATTCAAATCATCTTTCTGTCTCTCCTGGAATACCGTAATAACTTCTTATCTGGTCTTATTCTCACCCTTCTGTAGTCGGTTCTCCCAACATCAGCAATATTAGCTTTCTCTCATTGGTCCTCCAGTGGCTTCCCATGACACTTAGAAAAGAATCCAAAGTTTGTCATTGTAGCCAATAGGTCTCTACATTATCTGGTTCCTCATTGCCTCCCTGTGCTAACTTGTCACCATTCTCCCCTTGCCCACGACACTCCGGCCATGCTGACCTTCTTGCTGTTTATTGAACAGAGAGAACATGTTCCTGCCTCATGATCTTTGGAGCTCACAGCTCCATCTGTCAGGAACATTATTGCTGGGGACATTCCCATGACTCCCTTCTTACATGTCTATGACCTGTTTGGAAAAGCCTTCCTCAACCACCCTATCCACAACCGTACCTCTCATCAGAATGTACTTCTTTAACTGGTTTCTTTTGCTTCACAGCATTTATCCTTGACATAATAGTATATTAGTTTACTGTTTTTATGCAGCACAATTCCCACCATTCTCCTACTAGAATGAAATCTCCATGAGAGCAGGGGCCTTGTGTCCTTCCTGCCCAGAGAATTGTACCTGGAATATAGCAGGTGTTCAATAAACATTTTCTTGAGTCAATGAAAAAATTTTCTTTAAAGGAGAATCGTATCTCAGTATTGCCTCCTGCAGTCTGGTTCCACTGTTTGACCTTAGTAATTTGTGTTACTCCTCATTATTTATTATCTTTATTTGAAAAAATCAAAATATTTTCCTGTTTGAAGACTGTATATGATATTTTTATTCTATGTTTGGAGATCCCCTGGTTAAAGATGTATTCATGAGAAATAATCAGTACGAATGACAGTATTTATGTTAAGCTCTTTTTTTTCCCTAAGAAATGATTTCTTTAGAAATTTTGCTTCCTCTAATCTTTCCAATCTGCCGTAAGATTATCTGTGAAATTGCTACAAGGTTTGCCAGTGGTCTCAGGGTATAGGGGCTGCAGCTCGAAAATTACGCTACCACATTTTAGAAAAGTACATCAGGATTAATTTATTATTGTTTTTGTTCTGATCTATAAGCAGTTTAAATTCATACTGGCCTCTGCTGCGTGTAGGAGAGATCCATAGATAATTTGTGCTTTTAATGATAGAGGTTCTCACAATTCTCTACATGAATGTCCTGACAGGGAAGACAAAATTGCCTTTCTGCCACTTAGAAACGCAGGACAAAGCAGTCGACAAATGTTACCTGGAATTTTATATCACACAAACATATATTCCCTGCGTCAACAAGGGTACACCTATATGATTTTAGCAGTGTCCTTCTAGTTTCTCTAGAAATAATGGGTTAGTTCACACAAGACAGTCTCGAGATTATTGATATAATCACAAATTGAAATGGGACCCTGAGCTCTCTGTTCACAGAAAAGCTTGCCTGGCTTTCTCTGTATTTGAAGTGATTAACGATGCTGCAGCATTGTGGGAAAATGATATGTCTATAATTATATGAAGCCACAGGAGGGAGAAACCCTTTCTGATCCTGATCTTTGAAGCCACCCAAGTTATTTGAGTCTAAGCCATTAGGGGGGAAAAACAGGAAGAAAAAAGCTAGAAAAAAATATATATATATTTATATAAAAAAGAAAGAGAAATCAGAACATGTAGTAGTGACACTGGTCTATGGGGAGACTGTGTGAGAGAGAAACAAAACGATTGGGGACATGAAAAGCTAACAGACAGCAGGAAATATTGGTTCAGCAGTTAAACAAGAGACTATACAAAGTCATAGAGCCTTCCGCCTGTTCTCTGACTGGCATCTCTCTATCCTTTTTTATCAATGTAGCCTCCTTTCAAATTTGTAATATGGAGACAATATTTCTCACCATCTTCTGTGGGGCATGATGACACAGACAGACTTTGCTAAAAATAGAAAATCCCATGTCAATATTATAAACAATGATGTGGAATATGTTGGTCCTCGTTGCTACACCTCTCTCTTTGGTGTTTGTTAAAGTATAGGCCTCCTTAAAATTTAGCAAAGTTTAGGACTTATGTGCATTTCAGAATCACCTTTAAGGCATCCGGGTGTCTGGGGCTCTGTTTTCCTCCTGGGTGGCGTCGTTGACCTGCTCTCAGGAGCTGGGCTGCAACCTCCGGCTGCCTGGGAACAGAGCTGGGTTGCTTCACGTGCAGCCTGGCCAGAGGCTGTGAATACAATCTGGCAGCCTAATTCCATTCCTGACCACTTGGTGCCACTCTAGCTCTAGGAAATGCTCTGTCACAACCAAAACCTGGGAAACAGCTTCCTCCTAGGTTGGCTTCTGTGGTTTCAAAGACAGTCATTGTTTTGAAGAAGGTCATTTGGAGAGTTCCGTGTCTGATGTGATTAGAATCGCAAGCTGCATTCCAGGTGGTTTGTGTGCTAACACTTAGGTGTTATTACCAGCATTAATTATCCAAGGGACATGTAACAAACACAGGTGGGCCCTTGTTGGTTCATTTAAAAGGCAAGGCTCTGCAGAAAGCAAACCTCCAGGTAGTCACCCACACTGGCCTTTAATTTGGAGTTTGATTTGGGGATAGCTGAAGCCCACCCGATCTAGTCTATTCATAGATTGGATGTTATAAAAAGAAAATCAGTTCAATATTAGTTCCTCCCCAATATATGTTGCACCCCACCAACCCCTACAGTAAAAACAGTCCGCAAGAATTTGAAAATGTTTTTGTCAAATATGTTTCTCTGCATACAATAGTTAAGAGGTTTTTTTCCCACCCCTATCCTCTTTACTTGCATAACTTTTTATTTGTCAATAAAAATAACATTTTTCTTCACAGAAAAAACCATCCTTCACATGAATTAACTACCTCCAGTGTTATAAAACCCTTTACCCCAAATGACACATCTTCATCTTTTCCCCCACCTCCCTTTTTTTCCTGGGGCCAAACAGGATTCAAGGAAGGAGTCTGTGCATGGTTTTTACAGCATCGAGATGACTTTCTAAAATGGAGGACGTTGCAGCATTTAGCTGAAGGTCCTTGTGTTCTGTTTTAATGGGAGCCCAGGAGGGGGGCTTGCCCACTTCTAAAGATGCTAGTGAGAGCAGTGCTTTTCTGACTCATTAATTTGGGAAGGCAAAAGGAGGCTGCCATTAAGAAATGTCTTTGCAATTAATTGCATGTAAAACCTCAAGTTTTTTTTTTTTTTTTCTGACACATTTATAGAAATTGCTTTACCTTGTTTATGCTGATACATTTCTGCTGGCCTTAGCATGAGTGGAACTGGCCCTAGGCAAAATTGAGATACTGGTGAAATCTGTTTCTCAACCCCTTCTGCTTTCGTTGCATGCCTTTCCCTTCTCTGAACCTGAACCTTCCTTTTGTTTCCTCTCTAACCTTACTAGTTTTGAGTTTAATTGCCTCTGGCATTCCGCTTGCCAACTTTGGGTTGTCCTTGAGTTTGGGCATCGGGCATCTCTGTTAGGATCCTGATTTTGCCATTTTCTTGCTGTGTAAGTTTAAGAAAATTATTTAATTTTCTTGGACTTCCATGTCTGTCAAATAGGGCTATTTTGGGCAATCAATGAAACATTGCCTGTGAAGCTTGGCATCTGGCGTCAGAAGAATGGAACACTTAAGGTGTTCATTAAAAATCAAGTTTTCTAAATCTTATTCTAGGCAACTGACTCAGAATCTTCAGGGAAAGGCCCAGGAATCTGTACTTTTAAAAGTGTTTTAGGAAATTCTTAACACTCACCAAAGTCTGAGAACTCCTGGCTTAAGGAATAAATTTTCCAAGGGGCAGCTGTCTTTATAAAAGGGTCAGAAAAAATAGCATAATCAACAGGAGGGGATGAGTAATGGAGGGACTCAGGCATTGCAGTTGTTTGGTAGGGGAGAGATTTTGGGGCAAATATAGAGTATGATTTGATCAGTGCTGCCCTGAATCCCATATAGAGTGGAAAAATTGGGTATTTTTTGATTCAGTATGTTGCTTAGGCAAAGCACCCAGTGCCTCCTTTCTAAAGCGAAGATGCTAATCCATCTACTTTGATTTGTCATTTTTTCCCACCTTGTTTTCATTTGTTTTGTGTATCCATATGTGTGTAAACGAGACAGGGATTCCCCCCTCCCACCGGCCTTGCCGCCCCTGGCTGCTGCTGACTAGTAGACTCTTGTTGGCTGGACCTTAAGCTCCATGAGGGCTTAGACCATGATTTCATGCTCTTTTGGGATTTCAGGGTCTAGCACAGCACAAGCATGTAGGGTAGGCTTATGGTCAACGAGTACCCGACTTGGGTAGGAAAGTGGTTTCTTAACCTGTAACACATAATCTCCCCTTTTCCTCTTCCTGATCAGAGTCAGATTCAGTGAGTAACACAACTATTTTGGGGGAGTTGATGCTCCAAATAAAGCTTGTTTGCATTTACTGAAAATCGGGGATGACTAGATTTATGAAATGCCGATTTTACGGGAAATTAATTCAGTATTGGCTTGCTCTTGGGCCCTCTTTCTAGTTCAGATCACCTAGCAGATAAAAGGTTTACTAACCCAATTCCAGTCTGATTTGCAGAGATTATTGATGATTTGGAAAATTCAGCAATGGAGGGCAAGTGGTTCCCTGCTAGGCTTTTGATGTTGACCCTAGCTACTTAATACCTAGTCAGAACATTTTAAGAAGCAACAACGGATAGGATTGTTTTAGACAAGATTAACATTTCCCTGAAACATTAAAAGTCATTTAAGTCTTCTCAAAATTCAATTTCTGTAGGAGAAATTCAGGCTCCTGGGGGCCCTGTTCCAGATGAAACCCACATATTATAAACCGTAGGTCTGGGGAAGAGCATACGAGAAGCCCAAGAGAGTCAACTGGCTTCTGTCTTGAGGAGGCTGCCCAGGGTTCCAGATCAACCCGCCCTCCACCCACCTCATGGACACTAAAGGGTGTGATGTCTGCCATTTATTCCCTGTAATATCTGTAATTTATTCACTGTCTCCACTTGGGGAGGTCTAGACTAGGAATTAGGAGCAAGCTCAGGTCTATATATCACACAGCCTTTGACTCCAGGCCTCAGCCTTGCCACTGGTTCTAGAAGCAAAGATCACATGACTTTTTGGAACTTTTTTGCTTCAACCTGTTAAATGGTTTACGCAAGCAAACTTCTCTCACTTGTGCCCATTGTTCCTGTTTCCTTGTTTCAAGTAGGTCACAAGGAAAATTTTGCAGATTATTGTTTTATTAATGTCAAACACTTAATGTTAGATGGGTTAGAAGCTCTATTTGTTCTTTTGGTTTAGAGCAGTAATTCTCAAAAAGTAGTCCCTAAGCTAGCAGTGTCAGTATCCCTGGGGAACTTGTGAGGAATGTCTGTTCTTGGAACCCACCCCAGACCTACTGGATTAAATGTTAGGTTGGAGCCCAGCAAGCTGTGTCTTAATAAAGCACCCAGGTTGTTCTAATGCTGCTATAGTTTGAGGATTAAAATTTTAACGAACGCCAATTTGGCTGAATGGATAATCCTTCATATATGGTGGAATTTAAGGAAAACCCCAAAAGTCCAATCGGAGTCCTGTGTGGCAAATGAGGGCAAGGCAGTAGTGGATCAACTACATCACACTCACTTTAGTTGTTTTGCCTAAGACTGACCTTGTGAGTATATTAGAAAATTTACTTAACCTCTGTGTTTCATGGTCCTTGCTTGTAATTTTGGGAAATAACAAGAATCCTACTTCATGTGGCTGTTGTGAGGTTAAATGAGATCACCGTAAAGTGCCTCATGGGATCTGGTGTGCGGCAGGTAGTCAGTGATGGGCCCCTTTTCTACCCTCACTGAATGATGTGTGATTCCCCTAGACTGGAAGTTCAGGGGTACAGGGCGCAAGGCCTGTGTCTCTTTTGCTCATTGTTACCATCATTGGGAACTAACACAGTTCCTGACCCAGAAGTTACTTGATAAATATTGGTTGTATGAACAAATAAAATGAATAAAAGAATGCCAAAAAGGAATGAATGAATGAAGTCAGTTTTATTTGGATATACTGGCTGCTATAGTATAAATATGAAAAGTTTACATTTTGAGGCAAAATTTAGACTTATAGTAAAAAATTTAAAGGGCATACAAGCACTTCCCATTGCATTAAGTATAAGGGAAATAGGATTCTCTCACTAAAATACAAAGGCAATTAAATTAGCACAGATGTTACAGATTCTGTGTAAGTGATTAATAGGAAATTTTTAGAATTTCAAGTTATGAAACAGAATGTACAAATCTATCACTGAAAATGCTTAGATAGACTGGAATCAGGATAGATCAATTTTGAAAACACATTTTTTTCTCCTGTGGTTTCCTTATGATCCACCTGTTTCTGACCCCCAGCAATAAGAGATGCCATGAAAAGAAAGATCTGCAATGAAGTCCTGCCTTTACTTTCATTTATTCTCCTCTTCCTTTTCTTCTTTGTCTTCATTTTCATAACCATTCCTTCTCTTATTTGAGCTCCAACTATATGCCAGGTATATTAAACATACTATAAACTTTACTTTTATTTTCAATTAATATTCTTACCAACCATGCTGTTACTGCTTCATTTTACAGATAGAAAGATTGAGGCTCTGAAATGTAAGTAATGTAAGCAAAGCCAGGACTGGAACTTAAGGCTGATTTCTCAGCACATGTTCTTTCCACTTGGTACAGAGAAACATCTTTTTTTGGCTAGATGTGGTTATTTATTACTCCTACACTGAGCGAGGGTAGGTGAGCTTACTGAGTCCTGGAAGACTTGTAGATGTAAAAGGAATGGAGAAAGACTAGCCAAAGCATGAGCCACAGGAGCAGGGAGAATGGCTTTTCTCTTCTTCTAGGAAGTGTATGTTCAAGCATCCAGATGGAGAAAACTTGGTGACCTAGAAATTGGACCATGGAATTCTCTCAATGCTCTTTTCTGTTTACTCACAACCCCTTGGTTGTTCCTACTCTAAGTTCCATGATTTGAACTTATTTTTTCACTGGTCTCTAATGTTGGTTACCTGTGCTCTCTCCTGCTTCCTCTTCATTCGTGGAGACTTGAAGCTTCGTTCAAGGTATTTCTGACCCGTCTAGGCAATAGTGATCTCTCCTGTGCCTTCATGATTCTGTTTTACATCCATTATATATTGTACCTAATTATTTATTGCTTTGTGGTAGCAATAAATTAGCTAAATAAGAGCTATTTAATATTGGATAAGTATTGTATTATTTACCAAACACAACTGTAGTGTAAAAGTCCCATAAAAATAGACAGCACTTAAAATAACAATAAAAATGAAGTAATAGTTAGTATTTATTGAAAACATTGACTATGTATCGTTGATTCATCTATTCCTCATATGAACCTGTGTTGATATAGCTGGAAAATATAGTCCAAGGAGAAAATGAAAATCAGTATAATTCCACAATCCAAAGATAACTACTCTTAAATTTTAAATAGATTGAGAAGAAAGACGATTTTTAGGAGCTTAAATTGCTTAACAAAGTTGTAATAATGAATACTCAAGGCACATTTATTGAATAATCCAGTATATTTCATAAAAATGTAATTGGCTATACTTACAAGGGAGCTGAATCATATTTTGTTGACTTGACTGCTGACTTTGGCTTCTCCTTTTCTTCTCACATAGCTGACTGTTCTGTACGATGTTTTCTACCCACTGATGATACCCACTGATGACAGAGACTGTTGTTACATAGACATGCTAGTCATAGGAAAAAATCACACTTGTTTTGCCCAACACGTTACTGTTTGTTTTAAGAAGCCAGAAACGCTAAGTTCCAACGTTTTAAGTAAAACTTCCAGGCTCTAACAAATTACATTTTTAGGAAAATTTTACTCAACTCTGTAATGTCCTCTGTAGAAAAATATCTTGAGATAGCTGTGCCTCTTTGTCTCTGAAAGATTGCTCTTCCTTTGATCCATACAGATTTATAATTATGTTGATTTAAAAAAAAATCCAGCTTTGACGATATTTCCCTCTCCTGTTGAATTCTTCATCTTTTATAATAAAAAAAGATACATGCTTTTTTCTGGAACCTTCTCTTTTTTCTCACCCTTTCTTCGAAATGGATGTTATGCTGATAATCTTGACTGGGAGCTCAGAATGTAATGGCTGAGAGCATGAGATTTTGGGGTTTCAGGTCCTCACTCCATCACTCTTTAGCACTGTGATCTTGGGCAAGTTACTTAACTGCCTCAGTTTTTTATATCTGGAAAATGGCAGCAATAATATTAACTACATCACACAATTATTCTGAAGCTTGTAAGAGACATTACATAAGAAGGGGCACAAATACCATAGTGCCTGATGGATGCCTCAACATAAGACAGGCTGTCTTTTCCCCAAATTATCAGAAGATGGAGCGACTTTTACTAAAAAGTTCTTATGAAATCTCTAATGAGAGATGCACTATAAAATAGCACATAAGAAGATGTAAACTCTGATGACCTCAGTGAACACTAATTTTAGATACTTGAAGAGGTCATCTGCCATCATAGGTTTAAAAAAAAAGCAAAGACAATTAAATATTTGGTAAATGTTACTGGAGATTTTACCTTATGACTTTAAGTATTACATGCCATTGTAAACAAAATCTTGAAAGAGTCCTTTAAAAAGGGAACTTCTATGTGTTTCAGTTGTAGAGATTAGGAATCTACTTTTCCAAGATGATGAGATGGAAGAGTAAGTACCCTAATGAAATGCTGATGGGTGCTTGAGACATGGGGTAATATTGCCACCAATTGCGTCGGGCAAATTTCAAACAGCTTGTATGGAAGTGAATATAATGAGATCTAGAAAACTGTTAGACATCTCAAAATGTGAGTCCAGAGACAATAATGACATGGTGATGAAGATTCATGTGAAGAATGTAAAGAAACTTATTTCAAGGAATATGAGGGTAGTAAATAAGGATATATCTGAATTATGTCTAAATTAATATGTTTCACACGATATGTGATTTTAAACATACTAGTATAAAGAAATTTCAAAAACTAAATCTTAGAAGGAAGTATTTAACTCTTTTGTCTAAGTAAAAGTTAATAGCTGAAGTTGGCTAAGAAACATTTTAGGATTCTTCTTATAGAGAAAATGGTGGATTCATACTCTGGGACACCTCATCTATTCTGGCATATATGGGAAAGAGTACTAAAAAATTAGCCATAATAATAGCAGTGATGAATTTCAAAAAAGACTAGTTCTCTTTAAACTTAAAAATCAGTCTGATATTTTGAACTAGTTTGTGCATGTCTTTTATTCCTACAAGGACATTTTTCTCTTAGTTCAAACTTGTCTCGTTCTATTGATATTTTAAGCTATCAAATTATACCTTCTTCCTCGACCACCATTTTTCTCCTATCTCAAACCACCCACTCTAAACTTGTTTTTGTCCTTTCAGAGACAGGATCTCACTCTGTCACCTAGGTTGGAATGCAGTGGTGCAATTATAGCTCACTGCAGCCTCAAACTTCTGGGCTCAAGCAATCCTCCCACCTCAGCCTCCTAAGTACCTGGGATTACAGGCATAAGCCACCACACCCAGCTAATATTTTATTTTTTTTGTAGATATGGGGTCTTGTTAGGTTGCTCAGGCTAGCCTTGAACTCCTGGCTTTAAGTGATTCTCCCACTTCAGCCTTCCAGATTGCCGGGATTATAAGCATGGGCCACCTCGCCCAGCCTCAACCCACCAACTTTAAACACACATCCCCACCCCACACATCCTTTTATGTTATTAAAAAAAAAATGTCTTTCTCAGATAGACACTATTTGAAAGATTATGAACTGAAGCACAGAAAGGTAGACCAATTTTCTCTGGGTCACAAAGCCAACAAACAATAGAGCCAGCATTTGAATTCAGAGTCTGACTTCAAAATCTAAGTTTTTAACCACAATCCTATAGCCCTCCACTGGCTATGCAGTTTTGTTTATGCATACTCGAAGAAAATACAACTTTTAAAAAATTATAAAAATAGCTCATGGTAACCATTAATAAATAATAAACCATGCTAAAATTTGAAAGCCTTAAACAGTGGTAAAACATAAGTCGATAATGAAAGCCCCTCTTCCCACCTACCAATTTCCACAGAGATAGCTAGAAAAGTTTGTTGTATGTCATTTTGATTTTATAGATACAAATAGGTATAAAATATATATTAATGACATCACAGTAAACATAGTCTTCTGTAACTTGTGACTAATTCAACCATATGTTGTGCATGTCTTTCCATGAAAGGATGTGTGGTCTGTTTTAGTTTGTTGTAGCATCATTTGTGTAGTCATTCCGTTATCCATGGACTGATTATCATCATGGAAAAATAGGGAACTATAGGGAAATGAGGATCCTAGTCTTCACCGTCTCTGTAAATGTCAATTTCATTCTTCCAGCTCAGGCTTCAAGTCTCGACATTGCCCTCGATGCTTCTCTTTCTCTAACACCCCACACACGATCCATCAGCACATCCTGCTGATTCTATTTTCAAATATATGCAGATATTTGTCATTTCTCCGCATGTCTTCCCACGATCGTCCAGTCCGTTACTTCACATCTGGACTATTGTCATCACCTTGCAGCTTGTTTTTCTACTTCTCAGTAGCAGCCGAGAGTGATCTTTAAAAACCCAATCAGATACAAATCCCTCTGCACGAAGATCCTCTATGACCCTCCATCTAACTCGCTAACTCTCCACGAGCCTCCTTTCTAACCTTGTACCACTCTTCCCTGTATTCACTTCACACCAACCACACATTAAAATATCTGCTAGTTCTTAAATGTGATAAGCACAATTTGTCTTAGGATATTTGCATGGGTTGTTCCCACTGCCTACAAGCCTTTGCACCACTCCCCCCTGTATTTGCCTGACTCCTTCCCTCATTTCTCCTTTAGGTCTCTGTTCAAATGCTACCACACTATATTTGTTGAGTGAGTGTTGAATGAACATGTCCTTACCCATTTGAATAAATATTTCTAGAGGATAAATTTCTAGAAGTGAAATTGCTTACTTTTGCACTTGAGTGCAATTATTTCTCCTTTTCAAATCCTTTGTTGTCACCGTCCTCCCACTCACACCCTTGCCTATTTTATTTTAATATTCTCTCGCCCCTTTTCACAATGCTTCTGTGCTCCTGTCTTCTGTTTCCACTGCGGAAGGCTGGCTCGCTGTCTCTCCCTCCTGGGAGCTCTGGAGGCAAAGCAGGCACTAAGCAGCTGGTCTGATCCTCGTGGGCCACTTCACAAGGCTGTGATTTCAAGAGTGACCTTGGGGTGTGACTGAGATGTCATTAAACAATTTAATAGATGAAAAGATCCCCTCTTTTTACTTCAGTTGCATTTATTTCTCTCCAAATATCTGGCACTAAGTTGTAAACACTCAACACTGTGAAAGAAAAGGTTTTTTTTTTTTTTTTAAATATGATTTATTTGTATTGGTTTAAAATTTCTAGGACACGTATTGAAATTAGAATAAACCAGAGAAATCTTTAGGTTTTAGAAATGAAGTAAAACTCCTGTTCATATGTATCTTAAAAAAATATAAAGCATGTTTGTTTATCCCTACAACGTTCCACTTAAGAAAATCATATGCTTACTGTTAATTATTAGGCAATTTATGATTTACATTATCTCCTGGATAACGCGGCTAAGAACGAGAAGAATGAACAATTAGAATCATGAAATTATGGAATTTTTGAACTAGAAGAGCTCATTTGTTTATTCCCCTAATTTTCTTTAAAAAGGGAAATAGACATCTGCAGAGGTTGGGTGACTTATTCAAGGTCACGCAGCTAGCTAATAGTACAGGTGGGTTCTCTGACTCCCCAAATATTGCTCAGTAGCATCCATTGAACAGTGTGTAGGAAGCAAACCCTTTGCTAAATTAAGTTCTACCTGTTAGATAATTCCTGTTCCTTTCAATTGTCCTGACACCCTGCAGTTTATTTAGATTATGTGATTTAGCCTCATATTTCTTCTGGAGCTAGCAGAATAAGGATCACCCTATTAGGGTGCTTAATTTTGTGCTAATGATCCTTCTTTCTGTCTGAAGTCTTCAGGTTACAGTTTTTTCAAAGGAACTCTGTGCTGCTTGTCCTTTTCTGCTGGCTGCATGATGCGCACATCAGTGCCTCCTGCAGCCTTCCACTTTTTAATTGCCTCTCCTTCCTAATGAAGCCTGTATCAGCTCCAGTGCTAATTGAACTTCGTCCTTCATTCAGACTGTGTTATTAAACAAATAGTCACAGTGTTTGGTCTCACTTTAATAGGAGCATTGATGTTTGCTTAACATCAAAAACTTATTAGTAATCCATTGAAAAGGCAATTAATGGAGGACATGGGGGTAAGGAAATTGAACTAGTCTGCAGTACAGGACAAAGAACGGCAAAGACATCCCGGCTTTCTAAGGTTTAACTGTATGTATCCTGGAAGTTGCAAACTGATTGTTAAATTCTGGACTCTTAACTCAAATCACCAAAATTATTACTTATGGGAAGTAGCATCTGTGTGTCTGATATCAAACTGAAGGACAAGCTGGTCTGTCTCTCTGTCTAGCATCCAGTCATTCTCTCTCTCTCTCTTTAAAACGTTTCCCCCATACTTTTTAGCATATAAGTTTATATTCATCATTATAGAAAACATTAACAGGTAAAAAAAAAAAAACCCCTGCAGTCTTACCACCGAGAGATAACCATTGATACGATTTTGGTGTGTATTCTTCAGTGCTGCATTCTAATACACGTATGAAGAAAATTGGATCACATGTCATATTGACCTGTTGTTTATTTTTCAATTGATCGTATGTCTTGAGTATCTTTGCTGGACAATAAATAGAGATCTATGGCACTATATTGAATGGCTTTGATGCATTCCTTTGGTTGGATAGGCTGAAATTTATTTCATCACATTGTTAGAGTTTTAGAAACAAGTGCCTCCTATTTAATAGTTTACATAGCCCTAAGTGGGCATCATTATTTGGGTGAGTAATAGTAATACTAGGAAAGCAAGTTGACAGACTGCTCCATTGTAAAACAATCACTCTGTGTTGTGTGAGAATATGCAATGTTTGGTGTTATTAAGGCACAAATTTATAGCCTATGTAACAACTTTTCTGAGTATCAAATTTCATTTACTTATAATTATATCAACAAAAATCATTAAGAAACAACAGAAGCTGATCAAGAAGTATTCTTAAGATAATGGCTTAAGGTGTGGATTTCCCTTTACCTGTAAACTTGTGAGGATAAATGATTCCTGGGGTCAAAGGAAAAACAAACCCTAAAGATGTAAACCTAATGGTATTTGGCAGTGGAGTAAGGCATAGCAGATCAAATTCTTTTTACGATCCATGTTAAATAGATATGAGAGGAGAAGAGCCAATAATGGATTACTCCATTTATTCCATGGACCTGGGATATGGTTGTGAAACTCTCATCTGTGTTAATGTGAGTCATGCATGGCTAAGTCCCTAGGCAATATTTAGCAAATGAATAGTGTTACTGCCTGGCAGAGACCCTTTTAGAAAATGCTGTTGTTGAAAGAACCTATACACACACACACACACACAAACACACACACACATACACACACACACACACACACACATATATAAAATATACATATATAGTTTTATATCTATTAATATATAGATACTCTGGTTTAGCTAGGATTATGATGCATAAAATGTTGGTAATAGGTTTAAAAGATTAGCATAGACCAACTTTCCATGAGATTGTTCTTTGTATAAAAAAAAGCTAAATGTTATTTCTAATGTCATCGTAAAAGTAAAGCTGGAGAATTATCGATTTTTTGAAAGCTTTTACTAGATAGCTTGATAATTCACTCCCTCAAGTTTTTAGCACTTGGCCCTGGATTTGCTGTTTACCTTGCTCAAGCAATTTGGTGTAATTAATTTTAATAGCCATATTTACTTTTAGGGTTTATACTTTGGTGGAAAGATATCTGTCATAGAATTATTTTTTCTTTGAATTAAAAATGTAACAATTGCTTAAAATAAGAATCTCATCTATAAAATTAAATAAAGACAGAAGCATGTGAAATCTTTTAACATGTTTACAACTATATGAGATAGATATGTCTGTAGATAAGAATTGAGAAGAGAAACAAAACTGAAAGCAGTTAATGTGTTAGGTGGTAGAATTGATCCATATTTTTAGTAAAGAATAAATAAACATTGGAGAAAAAAGGATTTAGATGAGATTTTTTTAAATGCTTCCAAAAAGCTGTGAGTTGATGCTAATCTGTCAAAAGATTTGGCTGAAAAATAGTCATTAATCATGTTGACTGATAATGTAATCAATCAGAAATCATATATACTCCATAGATTTCTAAGAGAAAAAGAAAAAACAAAAAGACTCATAACAATGGGTGAAGGTTATAAAAAGATAAGTTCTCCAGCATTGGAAAAATGTTCCTCCTCTTTCTTCTCCTCCTGCTCCTTTTTGTATCAACAAACTTGGTGGTGGTTGTTATAGTTTTCACCATATGATTCCAGATCTCTCAATTTCTCCTAGTCTGGCACCCTATTCCTTCTAATCTGATCATTAAAGCAAATACAAAATTTTAAAAATAAAATAGTCACGATCAGACAGCGCTGTTTTTTGTTGTTAGGGGGATTTTTCTTAAACATTTTAAAACTCTAACTTTTAATGTAATACACTTTGATCTCAAAAAGTTAGACATACAAAGGAAGTAAAAAGGGGAAAACAAGGATAATTGATAATTCCTCCCTTCAGAGATAATCATAGTGTTTAACGGTTTTACTTCATTCCAGTCTTTTGTTTCTCTCCAATATGGTTACATGTTTGTGTATATTTTTGCTACTATAATAGAAAAATGTGATGAACCCTTCTGTATATAGATTTTTGTGTACAATTCTGACTATTTCCTTAGGATCAATTCAAATTACTTTAAATTTCTCTAAAGTTTTAAAATTACAATGGAGCTTGGGGCTGGAGAGAGGGATTGTTAATATTAAAGCTGCTGATTAGAAGAGAGAAAGAACCATGCCCTTGAAGTGTTTTCTCCCTTTCTAGTAATCCCTCCCAGATTTGTGGAGATAGCATGGAATTGTATCTGGCTAGATTATCATTCTGAGGACCCCTTATTGATATTTAGGGTGTATGGGAGGAAAAAGTTAGGAAAGGTTTTTATGCATGTAAGTCACTCCTGAAAAGTTGTGTAGAAAAATGAAAGGTTATTTGAGATTATTATGTGCTATAAATATTCTGATCTATAAGTTCGATTTTTTTTTCACTGGGGAAAATATAAATCAGAGTATCCTGAGTATTCTTTCTTTAAAAGAGAACATGGGTTCAATAACAGAGACTCACAAATGGAGGAATAAGGGAAATATGAAGTTTTGCTTTTGCAAACATACTGAAGTGGAAAATAGGAAAGCTGAAATCAACAATAACAACAAAAAAAGCCACATCCATTTGGACTAAAATACATGTATATATAACACAACTTTCCAAGCATAAAACGAAAACTCTCACCAAGGGAATGAAAAAAATACCTTTTGAAAAACTGCTGAAATAGGCCTGTTGTTGAAATAGTTTTATTTCCCCTTTAGAAGATCTATTTACTACAATTCTGGGAGCGAGAGGGATGATTTTGAATAAAGAATAGAGCCATTTAAGATGTTGTGCACAGTACTAGAATTTATGAAGACTGCTTTGAATTAAAACTAAATGTAACCAGCAAATAGAAGCCAACAGAAATGTACATTTCATTTACTTTATTGGGAGTTGGGGAGGGCAGCAGGGATGACCTACACTTAACAGGACTCTCTTTTGTATGGCACTCATTTTTGTGAGAATTTAGACCTTACAAAAACATATATTTCTTTTAAATCTTCTTAGCTGTTCGGATTAATTCATTAATTGACAAGAGTCAAAATCATGCCTCTCTATCTGGGCATAGTGCAAGAAGGAAAAAATTCAAACGTTTAATGCATCCATTCATCCGGCAAGATTGTATTCAGCACCTATTCTTTTTCAGGGTGTCATTCTGGCCACTCTGAGGACATTGGGAAACCAGAGAGACAGATCCTTGTCTATTGGAGTTTCTAGAGTCAGCAATAGGTATTGTATAGCAAGAAAGGGATGAGTTCTTTGCCAACAATTAAAATGGAATAATTGAGAGGTGCGGGGGGAAGATTTCAGGTAGTGTGGTCAAAAAAGGCCATTGTGCCACATCTGAGGCCCTTCCAAGATGAGTCCGTAAGCCTACCCCTTTCTCCTTGCAATTTAGAACTTCTATCTTTCTTCCTTTTGTGGCTTCTACCTTCTTATAAGTTACTATTATGAATTGCCTTGACTGAAGAAGTCTAAAACTGAAATAAAGCTGCAGTTTAAAAAAAGAGCTGGAATGCATTTTTTATAAATCAGAGGCTCAGGTGCACCATCCTTTTCTCAGCTCTGAGAAAATCATAAATTATTTTTTATTAGAAGGAATTACTGCAGCTCCAGATCTTATGATTGCTGAACAGGAGGCATTTTTTTTTCCTTTTTTTTTTTTTTTTTTGCTAAACATCAAGTAGCTGCCAGTTTTAATTTTCTTTTAGAATTCACATATTAAAAACATTATTTTAGCTGTTCAACAAAACTGTGTCTTATATCCAAGGGATGGTGCCAGAGTATGAAATGTGCATGTTGGTTTGATTTCTTCCCCTCCAGCCTGATTCATCCAGTAAAACCCAGCTTTGCATTTTATTAGAGAGCTAGTATTCAATATTAATAACTATGGGAAACAATCAAATTCCAACTTTACTCTAGTATTTTCATGTCCAAAAGTTGTATATTCGGGTGTTTGAGAGTAAGCTGACTGCATTCCTGGTATCTTTACTTGATGGAGCCGCTTGGCTCTTTAGTAGAGATTATTACTGAATAATTCTGGCACTTGGGATTTCAAAGGTCAGTAAAATGGCAAAAAAAAAAATAACAAATATTTATTCAGTTTTTTAAAAAAAATATATCAGATGCTGGATTCAGAAAAACAGCAGTGAACAAAAAAGAAAAGAAATTGGCAGAAATGACTGCCTTCATGTAGAGTATATATTCAAAGTGGGGTGGGGGAGAGAAAAATAAATGTATAAACAAGTAGTGCCACATGGTGATAAGTACTAAGAAGAAAGATTCCAGAGGACAGATAAAGGAACAACCAGGGAGGACACAATTTTGGAAAGGAGAAAGATAGGCTTGGGAAATTCTTCCTGAGTGGGAAACTTGTGAGTGTGGATGGGAAGGAGGTGAGGGAGTAAGCCAATGTGAACATTTGGGGAAGGCAGGAACAGCAAGTGCAAAGGCCCTGAGGAAAGTGCATGTCTAGTGCTGGCGAGGGGCAGTGGGGAGGCCAGTTTGGCTAGAGTGCAGGAGATGGGCTCAGAGAAGATGAGAGGGCTACATCATGTAGGTTGTTTATAAACCTTCAGGAAGACTTTTGGGCTTTTAGTCACTCAAGTGGATAGTCATTTCAGGATTATCAACACAGGAATGTCATGATTTGACTTTCGAAGAATACACCAAAGGGGAGGAAGGAAGGAAGCAGAGAGACTAATTGGGAGACTATTTCAATAATCCAGGCAAGAAGACGTGGTGGTTTGGAACAGAGTAATAGCAGTCAAGGTGGTGAGAAGTTGTCTGACTCTGGATAAGTTTTGAAAATGGAACCAACAGGTTTTACTATCAGGTTGAATAAAGGATGTAAAGAGAAGGGTGAACAATGGGTCCAAACTATATCTATCCAAACTATAGATATAGCAACTATATTTATAGTTGCTATTTGCAGAGAATAAGAGGGCTAGGGGTGGGGGGCAAATTTTTTGAGGAACGGTTAGGAGCTTGATTTTGGACGTATTGAGTTTGAGATGCTCATTATTGCCCAGATGGAGACAATAAGCAGGAAACTGGGAATCGTTGTTCCGTTTGGAGATACAAATCTGGGAGCAATAAGTATCAGAATGCATGTTCTTCCCTAACATGCATACTACTTTCCATGTTGTTTTCTGTGTGTCTTGCATAAAAATTGTGTTTGTGGCACCTTAGAATTGTAACCCAGTTCCAAGCCAGGCCTCTCAGCTTGTATCTTTGGCTTAATTCTGAACTGGGAATGATTTTGTTGCTTTTTGTCCATATTCTCTTTCCTCGTCCCCCCGTCCCCAATTCAGTCCCAACCTTTTAGCTACTTCTTATTCCTTGAGGGGTGTGAGTGAGGGGTGAAGGGTCTGATATTGATTTTTTTCCCCCTGCTGTACTCTGGAGGAATCTGGTATTGATTCATCAACCACAGGAATGCAATGGCTCTTTGATATTCCTCTGAAAGGAGGCTCTTTTTGAGAAAGTTTTTTTTTTTACCTTTCCAATTAATCCATCTTAGAGTTGATTATGATTTTAAGCTTCATGATGCAATAATCTGTAACATTTATATGGTGCCATTATCTCTTTCCAAGTACTTTATGAACATTTGTTAATTGCTTTCCGTATTACCCCAGGAGGCAGGTAAAGTCACATTTGCATTCATTGTTAGAGTTTCCCCGACAGCGGGGGTTTGAGCCGTGAAGTGACTGCCCATCAAACACCTGGCCAGTCAGGGATAGAGGGATCCATAATGCCAGTAATGATGATGACCTCATCTTCATTAATTAATATTATTTTAGTACCTCCAGCATTCTCTCATAAAAATCAGAATCCTGAATGAAAGTGGTATTTTCCTTCCCTAGAGATTGTAACTGATGCGATCAACTTGATGAGCAGATGGGAGATATTAAGCACCAAGGGGGTAAATGAGGAGGTGGGCCAGAACTGCCTGAAACACTTCTAATTATGAAAACGGAGAATGGTTACCCCAGAGGACTTTAAAGCGGTACTTAGTAATCTGGCAGAGTGAGAGTAGGAGCATTTGACCAACCAGCTAATTACGAAGGCAACTTCATTTTCGCTTATGTTGTTAGAGATCTTGGGTAAAAAATATTTTCTTTTTAAAAAATTTTCTGTATCTTTTCTTTTTTTTTTATTTCAGCATATCATACGACAGGGGTACAAATGTTTAAGTTACATATATTGTCTTTGCCTCACCCAAGTCAGAGCTTTAAATGTGTTTAACATTTTTTTAAAAAAAATTTACTCATTGACAAACTTAGTGACATCTCCTATATGACATAGCAATGTATAAAACAGACTAACATCTCTGTCCTCATGGAACCTTCTAGGTGTGCCAATAACGATAATTAACATTTCAGTGCTTGCCACGTGCCAGACACTTTTCTATTCCACATTTAACAAATAATTTAATTACAGCAAGAGTCCTATTAGTATCCGCATTTCACAGAAAACTAAGATATAGAGTGAATGAATTACTTACTCAAATGCATAGTTAGTGCACAATGGAACTTTAGTCTAAAAAGAACCACTGTGGTTAGTTCTGTTTTCTAGACAAAGTCTTAAAGATGAAGGAGATGGTTCATTTGAATAATGCACATCAGCTACTTACAATGATAAATTCCAACATATTGATCTCAAATTCTTGGGAGTCAAAATGTGTGCATTCAGAATTATGTCACAGGTCAGAGAAAAAAAATGGTTTTATGTTGTTTTTCCCCAAGTTTTTGCCTCGGGCAAGTAGGACTTGGGTTATTCCATTCTCACATCTTCTCTTTCCCATTCATCTTTATTTAATGAAGACTGCTGGCTCTTTGAGGTAAGTCTTATTTCTAGGGTATTTGGAGATGATAATTCAGGGCTGGCCTTAGGCAAAATGATAAAGTATGTTGAGTTAGGAATCTTAGATGCTCTCAATCTCTCTCCATTTTCTCACCCTCTTTTTACTTTCTCACTTATACAACTCCTTCTCTATTCCTTTGTGCAAATAAAATGAATAAAAATAACTTACATTTAACTCTCTCTCTCCGCTCAATAACTTTACCCTTATGGATTTCAAGAAGAAATTTTCTGGAAGAAATTTCATGCAAGCATTAGAGCCTTGGTGAGACCTGAGAGGACTTCTCAAAATGCCTTTTAGTATCGTCAAAGAATTATTAAGTATGACACAATGGAAAGAGTAGGAACTTTCACGTTTAATAGAACTGGCTTCTACTTCTGATCCAATCATTACAAATTGTGGTGTGCTGGGAAGAATATTTCAATTACTGTAGCCTCATTTTCCTCATCTAAGTAGCATTAAATAATTTCTAATATTTGTGCAGTGAGCTTCTCTGTGCCTAGTACTTGACAAGTGCTTAATAAATAGTTGCATGTCTGAATTCCTGTTATGTATGAACCAGGTTCTGGGGAGACAAGTTATAGTGCATTGCAGATATTGTGAGTGCTAATAAACAAAGACAATGGAAGTGGTCTTCACGCTGAGCCTTAAACAGTAGGGTAGGTGTCCCCTCTCCTATCTCTTCTCCATTTTCTCCCTTCTTATTGGTGAGAACTCTGGTAAATAAAACGCTTTGCTTAGTGCTCTGTAGAATTCTTTTCTGGTTAGAATTGACTCTATTGATCATCTCGCTCTTTGTTTGCCCTAAGCTTTAAGAAGTTGGCTGTGAATGTTGCTCCTTCCGTTCCTGTGTGTTCCTCATCACTGCTTTGCCCCCTGCTCTGTTCCTCTGTAAGATGTGGGATCTGGGAATTCTGATTGCAGTACCTACATTCTTAATGTCTGTGTTGCACTGCCTCCCTGAAATGGTGATGACCCGAATCATTCTCTCCTGGGAATAGCGTAGGCAGTGGATTCCAAAACTAAGTATAAGTGGAGAGGGAGTTGTTTTGCAGAGTTTGAATTTGGTGAATATGATAAATTATAAATTTAAAATCCTTTCACTAGTTAAAATGTGCAATGGTGCATATGTAATGTGTTAGTTATAGGTCCTGGAAAAACCCATTGGTTTATCTGGATCATTAATGTTTTATAAGTTCTGACCTCTCTTAATTCTAAGATTTGATATTTTAACTTAAAAACAATGATTTTAAAAGAAAGTTATTAATTTAGCATCCAATGTTTTTATTTAATTACTAAACATTAAGTTTAACATTCTGTGCTTACTATGTTACCCGTTACCTGGATAGATGATAAAAAGTTATAGTTTTAATGGCAAGTGTTTACCAAATACCTATTATATGCTTAGCATTTTATGCTGTATTTGGTGGGATAGAATCTTATTTGAAAATAAAGTTAAATATGAAATGATCAAGATGCAAAAGTATACAGAACAGACATCTTCTTTATGGTTTAAAAGAAGACAAAATCAGTATAAGTTATTGTTTTTCATAGTTTTTAATGGTGCTTAACTCCATTAAAAAGGAGGCTCAAGATAGTTCCTGAGAATGGGGAGAATTTGAGGAAAGTAGGAGGGTAAATATGAAATTTCAACCATGAACAGCATATGGTATTTTATTTTAACTTGAAATCACACATTGTTTATAATAAGTTCTGTCTGTATGCTTAGGCATGAGTATAAAAATCTCAAACATCTCAAATCTTACTCATTGGGTGTCATACCAATATCAGCATCCAGACATACAACTTCGCACACACGCTGGTTCATAGCTTGTAGAGTGCTGAAAAATTTAGGGGGAGACAACTCTAGTTAGACTTTCATGACGGGGAGCCAGCTTCTACTGCAGTTTCAAGGAAATGATGCTGGAAATTTCCTTCTATTTCTCCAAATAGTAAAACGTTATTTATTTCTGAGAGACTAAGATAAACTATTTATTTATTTACACTAAAAACAAGCAAACAAACAGTTGATTTGGACAGAGTTCCTGAACCATAAAGCAGTTTAAAAAGCTTTGTTTGAGTGTTTGCAAACAGTAGTGAGGGCTGGGGCATCAAGCTAGTGGGAGAGAAACAAAGTTCTTAAAAGCATGTTGTTTCCAGAAGAATGGAGAGGTACTAAAAGTTACAGCAGTAAATATCCACCACTCTGTAGTTGCAGACTGTGTCCGTTGTGGTTTCTGATATTCTTTGTATAATGCTCCAAGTAAGAAATTTCCCTCTGAGTTCAATAGCCGTAAAAATACTTTATCCTGAGAGTCACAGAAAGCTTAAATCTAACCATCATTGCCTTTTGGATTAACAAAAGCACAGGGAGAGGTCGCTTTGACAATTCACTGTTGTAATGGAACCCAGGTGTTTTATGTCTTTTTTGTCTTCCATCCTCTCTATAATTTCCCTTTTTCCTCCTGGGATTTATTACCTCATGATCACAAAATGGCTGTGGATGTCCAGAAATCAAGTCCTGACGTGACTATGTTCAAGGTAGGAAACAGAAGATCTGCTAGGGTAACAAGAGAGAGAGATCTTATGTTCTCCTATCTTTTTGTCAGGCACAAAGAATCTCAGGAGAACTCCAGTATATTTATTTTATTTTATTTTTTAAAAATCAACTTTATTGAGGTATAATTTATCATAAAATTCACCAAATTTAAGGGTGTAAATTAAGTTTTACCCATCTATGCAGTCATGTAACCAATACTACAATCAGGACATAGAACGTTTCCATCACTTCAAAAAGTTAGAATGTTTCTATTCAGTGGATCATGGTAGAGTACAATTTCTCTAACTGGTAGTCTTAAAAATCCTTCTGTCCATGATGATATTTTCAAAGAGCTGATCCTCAGATTTTAATGAAAGCTGACATTTCAATAATAGCTAGCTTTTATTAAGTACTTGCTATGGCTAGTCACTACACTGAATGTTTGACATACATTACCTCCTTTAATTTTTAAAAGTTTTTACAAATTGATATATAATAGCTGTACATATTTTGGGGGTACGTGTGATATTTTGATATATGTATACAACGTGTAATGATCAAATCAGGGTTATTGGGATATCCATCAACTCCAACATTTATTTTTTCTTTGTTTTGGGAAAATCCAAATTATTCTCTGCTGATTATTTTGAAATATACTATAAATTATTGTTAACTACAGTCTCCCTACTGTACTATCAAATACTAGAACTTATTCCTTCTATTTAACTGTATATTTGTACCTGTTAACCAACTTCTGTCCAGCCTTTCCCCTCCTTCTATGCTTCCAGCCTCTGGTAACCACCGTTCTACTTCTTTAATTCTTAAAAAAAAAAAAAGGATGGCTCTATTAACAAGGCTGCCATTAGTCTATATGGTGCCTTTGTGTGAAGTAGAAAATGGCAGCCCCTCTAGTTGGATGGAGGAGACAAGGCTGGCTAAGTAGAGCAAAGATGGAGTTTGGCTTCCTCTTTGCTCCTAAAATAGACACCTTTGTGGAGTGTACCAACTTTTGGATGAGGAAGCCTACTCAATTGTTCCCATTTTATGGTATGAAAGCTTCAGCTTTAGAGGAGTGAGTCAGCCTATTTTAGATTATATAGTATGGTGCATATCTTGGCTTTTGATGGTGAGATTTCATTCACTGGCATCTTTGATAGGTCTATGGAGAAATGTCCTTGACCAAACAATGTCTTTCTCAGGAATTTCTTTTTCAGATTTTCTCTCTTTCCTATTAGCTACTTACCAACTCTCATATACTTATTCAGGCTTATCTCTTCCCTCATTTATTTAATATCATGAAATAATTTTCCCAGTTATGACACTATTAATAATTATTGCAATTACCATTTGTTCATAGAAGCTCATATAATTTTATTTGTCTTTTTAGTGGAAATTAGTTATAGATAATAATTATTACAATAATTTTAAATTGACTAGCTACTAACACCCATATGAATAAGTTTGTTTGCATTCAGACACATGAAAAGGTCGTATGTTATGAGGTTTCCTATTTTTACTAAAATCATTCTTGCTAAAAACCCAAACCTCTTTGAATAACCATGTATCTTCTTTTATTAGTCATAGAAGGTTATTAGGTTCTGTTGAAATTGCTTAATGATGCCATAACATAAAATGATAAATCTGGTTCAACATTATATGCCTTGCACAATTTTTGCATAACTTTATAATTTTAAAGCTGTCATAGAAAATCCCAGGGGAACTATCTTTGGGAATTGCAAAACAATTGTTTTTAGAATGAATTGTTTAGAGGTTGTCAGTCTATACTAGATTTTGCAAATATAACCTGTAATTGGAATTTTCTTCTTTTTCCTGATGTTGGGAGAAAGTAAATTAAAATCACATGTACATGTCTTGCTATTTAAGTCCATAGTTTACCCATCTTGTCTCCTGAAAAATTGGTATAATTAGATCTCTTGCATAATTTACTCACTATTCTATAAAAAGCAGTGTGCAGATTAGTGAGAAACTAGAAATGTTGTCAGAAAAGACTCACAATTAGAAAATGATTAATTTGTTGCAGTTAATAAAGTATTGGTGTTTTATTTTCAGATTCTAGGACTATAATGCAAATAACCTGGAGTCTCTACTATGGGTTTAAATCAAAGAGGCTGCCAATTCTTTTGAGGTGTACTCCTTTTTGCAGTAAACTGATTTCATTGTTTTTTCTGCTTTGTTTCTTGGAGACAATGCTTCTTGAAATATCATGAGGCTCTCTCTTAAGCAAAAGAAGAATTCTTTTACTGTACATTTTTGTCCAGATGTAAATCTGGGGCAGCACATGACTCCAGAGCAGTGGATCTCAAAGTGTGCTTCCCAACCCAGTAGCATCAGTGTTACCTGGGATCATGTTAGAAATGCCAGTTTTAGGACTCCATCCCAGAGTTACTAGATCAGAAACTGGGATGGGCCCAGGAATCTGTGTTTTGAGAAGCCCCTCCAAGGAATTTTGATACAGGCTAAGATTTAAGAACTACTGCTCTAAAGGAAATTATTATATCAAATTACCTCCATCACTGTTGATTATTTGCAATATTTTACTCCTGGGTAGAATTGCTAAGTCACAGGATATGGACATATTCAACTTTATAAGGTAATGTGAAATGATTTTATAAATATATACTTGTTTCATGGTAGTAAGTGAAAGTCTTACTGTCTGTTACCTAACTTTGTCAGACACTTTAATTTAAAAAAATCTGGAGGGTGTGAAATGATATCAAGTTATGGTTTCAATTTGCATATCCCTAATGAGATTTAGCATCTTTTCATGTATTTATATATTTAATTGGCCAGTCATATTTGCACTGAAGTGAATTGCTTATTTTAATCTTATCGTTTTTCAATTGGGTTGTCTTTCTTGATTCACAGGAGTTTTAGAAATACTCTGGATACTAATCCTTTGTCATTTTACATTTCAAATATCTTTTTCCTGGATAAGATTTTTATTATCATTCTTTCTGTTTTATCATAGAAGAAAAGAAGTTCATGATTTTAATGTAGTCAAATCTATTCATCTTTTTATTTATGATTTTTGTTTCTATGATTCGTTTAAAAAATCATTATCTATCCAGAAAATATAAAGCTATTCTCTGGTATTTTGTTTCTGCAGAAAGTTTTAAGGTTCTGTCTTTAACATTTAAGTTTTCAATTCATAGAAACATTATGTATAAATGAGAGAACTTCAAAAGTTCATGGAAAAATAGAATTAAAAAATAAGGATTAAAAATAAACTTTATTTCTCAACATAAGCTCCATCAAGGTCAAGACATTTTTGTAAATGGTGATACCAGACATTTAGTCCAGCCCTAAATAACAGAGTCCTGGGAATTTAACCATGTCAATGTAGTCATTTTTACATTATTAACTAAAAATAAATGGATGCCCTTTACAGATTTTTTAAGATTAGAAAACAAAAAGAAGTCAGAAGGAGCCAAATTGGGATTGTAAGGTGGATGCCTAATGATTTCCCATTGAAACGCTCACAAAATTGCCCTAGTTTGATGAGATGCATGAGCAGGAGCACTGTTATGGTGGAGAAGGACTCTCTGGTGAAGATTTTCCAGACATTTTTCTGCTAAAGCTTTGGCTAACTTTCTCAAAACACTCTCATAATAAGCAAATGTTATTGTTCTTCGGCCCTCCATAAAGGCAACAAGCAAAATGCCTTGAGGATCCCAAAACACTGTTGCCATCACCTTTGCTCTTCATTGGTCTGTTTTTGCTTTGACGGGACACTTCTACCTCTTGGTAGCCATTGCTTTGATTATGTTTTATCTTCAGGATCATGCAGATAAAACCATGTTTCATCTTCTGTTACAATTTCAGGATCTTGAGTCCCATTTGTTTAAAATTTCCATTGAAAGCTTTGTTCTTGTCTGAGCCAGATCTGGGCACAGTGCTTTTGGCATCCATTGAGTGGACAAAATGCCCAACTTTAATTTTTCAGTCAGAATTATGTAAGCTGACCCAATTGAGATGTCTATGGTGTTGGCTATTGTTTCTGCTGTTAAACATCTATCCTCTTCAATTAGAGCATGAACAAGATAAAATTTTTCCTCAAAAATGTATGTGATTAATGTACATTATTCGCATCAACTCATGGAACTTTTTCCAAAATTGTTTACATCCTAGGCCACAAATCAGACCTCAACAAATTTAAAAAAATTGAAATTGTACCATGTATCTTCTCGACCATAGTGGTATAAAATTAGAGATCAATTCTAACAAAAACACTCACCACTTCAAAAGTCATGGAAATTAAACAATCTATTGCTGGGTCAAGGAGGAGATCCAGATGGAAATCAAAAGATTCTTCAAATTAAATGATAATGGGGACACAAGTTATCAAAATCTGTGGGATACAGCAAAAGCATTCCTGAGAGAAAAACTAATAGCATTAAATGCTCACATCCAAAAGAAAGAAAGCTCACAAACCAACAAACTAATTAACTGTCTCAAGGAACTAGAAAAGGAAAAGCAAATTAATTCTAAACCTAGCAGAAGAAAAGAAATAACTAAGATCAGAGCAGAACTAAATGAAATTGAAAAACAAAGAACTATACAGAAGATCAATAAAACCAAAAGTTGATTTTTTGAAAAGATAAACAAAATTGATAGCCTTCTTGCTAGATTGACAAGAACTAGTAGGCAAAGGACTTTATTAAACTTAATCAGAAATAAAAAAGGAGAGGTCACTACAGACATCATGAAAATACAAAACATTATCTTTGAATACTGTAAAAATCTACGTGACCAAAAACTACAAAATGTGGAGAAAATGAACAAACTCTTGGAAACACACAACCTCCCTAAGCTCAATCAGGAGGAAATAGAATTCCTGAACAGACCAATATCAAGCACAGAAATTGGAGCAGCAATTA
>NW_012134081.1:1746047-1750819 GCF_000956105.1 Propithecus coquereli
TGATCAAATTAAAAAGCTTCTACACAGCCAAGGAAACTATCATTAGAGCGAATAGACAACCTGCAGAATGGGAGAAAATATTTGCTTTCTACACATCCAATAAAGGGCCGATAACAAAAATCTATATAGAATTTAAGAAAATCAATAAGAAAAAGTCAAACAACCCTATCAATAAAAGGGCAAAGGACATGAACAGAAACTTTTCAAAAGAAGACAGACTAATGGCCAGCAAACATATAAAAAAGTACTCAACATCTGTAATCATTAGGGAAATACAAATTAAAACTACAATGAGATGTCACCTAATTCCAAGGAGAATGGACTTTATCAAAAAGTCCCCAAAGGAGAAATGCTGGAGTGGATGTGGAGAGATTGGAACACTCTTACACTGCGAGTGGGGCTGCAAATTAGTACAACCCCTGTGGTAAGTAATTTGGAGATGCCTCAAAGAGCTAAAAATAGAAATGCCATTTGATCCAGCAATCCCACTACTAGGCAGCTATCCAAAGGAACAAAAGACATTCTATAATAAAGGCATCTGCACTCAAATGTTTATAGCAGCATAATTCACAATTACAAAGATGTGAAAACAACACAAGTGTCCATCAATACCTGAGTGGATCAATAAAATGTGATATATGTATACCATGGAATACTACTCAACTACAAAAAACAATGGTGATCTATCACCTCTTATATTATCCTGGGTAGAGTAGAGATTGAGCCCATCCTTCGAAGTGAGGTATTACAATGATGGAAAAACATGCACCACATGTACTCACCATCAAATTGATACTAACTGATCAACACTAACGTGTTCACATGATTTTAATAGTCATTGAGTGCCAGTCAGGTGGTGGGAGGAGTAGGAGGGTAAACCCACAACTAATGGAAGCGGAGCACACTGTATGGGGGAAGGATACACTTGTAGCCCTGGCTTGGGTGAGGCAAACTCGTTACATGTAACCAAAATGTTTGTACCCCCATAATATCCTGAATTAAAAAAAATATATGAATGGTCAGTGTCCGTGTGCTTTATCTTTAACATCCTATTGTCCCCCCCTTTTTTTTGAAATTTCAGAATATTACAGGGGTACAAATGTTTTGGTTACATGGATTGCTTTTGTACTGCTTGAGACAAAGTTGTAAGTGTGTCCATCATCCAGATAGTGTACCATCGTACCTGTTAGGTATGATTTCACCCATCCCCTCCTACCCCTTGCTGTCTGTTTGATTTCTGTCGAGTTTTACTTCCTATTGTGCACGAGTGCTGTTTGGTTAGTTTCAATTTAATAGTGAATACATGTGGTGTTTGTTTTTCCATTCTTGTAATACTGCACTTAGGAGAATGGTCTCTAGTTCCATCCAGATTAGTGCAAAAGGTATTAATTTATTTTTTATTGCTGAATAGTACTCCATGGTGTACATATACCACATTTTATTAATCTGCTCATGAATTGATGGGTACTTGCATTGATTCCACATTCTTTGCAATTGTGAATTGTGCACCAATAAACACTTGAGTACAAGTGTCTTTTTGATAAAATGAATTTTTTTTCCTTTGGGTAAATACTCAGTAGTGGATTGCTGTATCAAATGGTAGGTCTACTTTTACTTTGAAGGGTCTCCATACTATTTTACACAGAGTATGTACTAGTTTGCAGTACCACCAACAGTGTATAAGTGTTCCTTTTTCTCCACATCCACACCACCATCTATTGTTTTGGGACTTTTTGATAAAAGCTATTCTCACTGGGGTTAGGTGATATCTCACTATGGTTTTGATTTGCATTTCCCTGATGATTAGTGATGCTGAGCATTATTTCATGCATTTATTGCCCATTAGTGTATTTCTTTTGAAAAGCTTCTATTCATGAGTTTTGCTCACTTTTTAATGGGGCTATAAATAAGTTTGCTTGAGTTCTTTGTAGAGTCTGGTTATTAGCCCTTTGTTGGATGTATAGAATATGAATATTTTCTCCCATTCTGTAGGTTGTCTATTTACTCTGTTGATTGTTTCCTTGGCTTTACAGAAGCTTTTTAATTTAATCAAGTCTAATTTATTTTTGTTGTTGGTGTGATTGCCACTGGGATCTTCTTCAAAAATTCTTGCCTAGGCTGATATCTAGAAGAGTTTTTCCAACATTTCCTTCTAGAACTCTTATGGTTTCATGTCTTATGTTTAAGTCTGTTATCCATCTTAAATTAATTTCTGTAAGTGGTGAGAGATGTGGATAATGTTTCAGTCTTCTGCGTGTGGCTATTCAATTTTCCCAGCACAATTTATTGTATAGGGATTCTTTTCCCCAGTGTATATTGTCATCTGTTTTGTAAAAAGTCAGATGGTAATATGTGGATGGTTTCATATCTGGGTTCTCAGTTCTGTTCCATTGATCTATTTCTCTATTTTTATACCATTACCATGCTGTTTGGGTTACTATAGCCTTGTAGTTTAGTTTAAAGTCTGGTAAAATGATGCCTCCCAATTTATTCCTTTTGCTTAAGGTTGCTTTGGCTATTCGAGTTCTTTTCTGGTTCCAAACAAAGTATAGAATTATTTTCTCCAGATTGGCAAAAAACAATGTTGGTATTTTGATGGGGATTGCATTGAATCTACAAATCACTTTGGGTAGTACGGAAATTTTAACAATGTTGATTCTGCCAATCCATAAGCATGACATATTTTTCCATTTGTTTATATCATCTGCAATTTCCTTCCTCAGTAATTCATAGTTCTCTTTGTAGAAACCTTTCACCTTCTTGGTTAAATATATTTCTACCTATTTTATTTTTTTAATAGCTATTGTGAAAGGTATTGAGTCTTTGATTTGATCCTCAGCTTGACTGTTGTTTGCGTATAGGAATGCTACTGATTTTGTAGCCTGAGACTTTGCTGAATTCATTTATCAATTCCAGGAGCCTCTTGGCAGAATCTTTGGGATTTTCTAGATATAAGATCTTATCATCAGCAAAGAGTGATAGTTTGACCTTCTTTTTCCTGATTTGTACACTCTTAATTTCCTTCTCTTGCCCAATTGCTCTAGCTAGGACTTCCAGCACTATGTTAAACAGAAGTGGTGACAGTGCCATCCTTGTGTTGTTCCAGTTCTAAGTGGAAGTGCATTCAACTTTTTCCCATTCAGTATGATGTTGGCTGTGGATTTGTTAGTTATGGGTTTTATAATTTTGAGTTATGTTCCATCTATGCCATTTTGTTTAAGAGTTTTGATCATAAAATTGTGCTGAATTTTGTTAAATGCTTTTTCTGCATCTATTGAGATGATCATATGACATTTGTTTTTTATTCTGTTTATGTGGTGAATCACATTTATGGATTTATGTATGTTGAACGATCCTTGCTTCTCTGGGATGAACCCCACTTGGTTGTTGTGGTTGATTATTTTTTTGATGTGCTACTGAATTTGGTTTGCTAAAATTTTATTGAGATTTTTTTGCATCTACATCCATAGGGATATTGGTCTGTTGTTTTCTTTCTTTCTTTCTTTTTTTTGTTGTATCCTTTCCTGGCTTTGGTATCAAGGGGATACTTACTTTGTAGAATGAGTTGGGGAGCATTCCTTTTTTCTCAATGTTATGAAATAATTTCTGCAGTATGAGTACCAATTCTTCTTTGTAGTTACGATAAAATTAATCTGTGAAACTATCTGGTCTGGACTTTTTTTTTGTTGGTAGATTTTTTATTGCTGCTTCAGTTTTGTTGTTTGCTATTGTTCTGTTCAGGAGATCTATTTCTTCCTGATTGATCCTTGGGAGGTTTTGTGGAAACAACAGCATTGTAATAGCCAGGGACTTCAACACCCCACTAACAGTTATGGACAGATCCTTCAAGCAGAAAATTAATAAATTAACACTTGACTTAAATGGGAATCTAGAGTAAATGGGCCTAACAGACATTTACAAAACATACTACCCCCAAACTACTGAATATACATTCTTCTTATCAGTACATGGAACATTCTCTAACATTGATCACATCTTAGGCCACAAAACATATATCATCAAATTAAAAAAAATAGAAATTATGCCATGTATCTTCTCCAACCACCGTGGAATAAAATTAGAAATCAACGGCAGCAGAAATACTCAATTTTACACAAAGGCATGGAAATTATACAACCTACTGTTGAGTCATTATTGGGTTAAGGAGGAAACCAAGATGGAAATCAAAAGATTCCTTGAACTAAATGACAAATTGGACACAAGTTATCAAAATCTACGGGATTCAGCAAAAGCCGTCCTAAGAGGAAAATTTACAGCCTTAAATGCCCACATCAAAAAGAGAGAAAGATGACAAATCAACAACTAATGAATTGTCTCAAGGAACTATAAAAGGAAGAGCAAATCAAATCCAAACCCAGCAGAAGAAAAGAAATAACTAAGGTCAGAGCAGAACTAAATAAAATTGAAAACAAAAAAATAATACAGAAGAATAGTGAAACAAAAATTTGGTTCTTTGAAAAGATAAAAAAATTGATAGACCTCTTGCTAGATTAACCAGAAACAGAAAGGAAAGGACCCAAATAAGCTCAATCAGAAACGAAAAAGGAGACATTACAACTGATACCACAGAAATACAAAATATCATCTGTGAATACCATAAAAATCTCTATACATATAAACTTGAAAATGTTGAGGAAAATGGACAAATTCCTGGAAACACACAACCTTCCAAGGCTCTAGTCTCTTCTTAAAATGAGTTATCCATTTGTAATTTGTTGATTTCTTTGGAGCATTGTCCCCATAAATTTTTC
>NW_012134081.1:1751469-1752906 GCF_000956105.1 Propithecus coquereli
AATCCACTCATGTATTGATGGACACTTGGGTTGTTTCCACATCTTTGCAATTGTGAATTGTGCTGCTATAAACATTCGGGTGCAGGTGTCTTTCCTCACTGAGTCTTAATTCACATATAATAAAATATACTCATTTCAGGTATAGAGTTTGGGTTTTGACAAATGCATGCACTCAAATAAACTGCACCACAATCAAGATTTAGAGTATTTTCATCACCTTAGAAATATCCATTGCCTTTTCTTTGCAGTCAGTTCCCCCAATTCACCTGGCCTCAAACAACCACTGATTTGTTGAATAACCAGAAATTAGTGTTGTCCTTTCTAGAATTTCATATAAATGGAGCTACACAGTACGTATTATTTTGCATCTGGCTACTTTCACTCAGCGCAATATAATTAAGATTTATTCATGTTGCTGTACATAACATTAGTTGACTTCTTTTTATTTTATTTTCCATTTACTCAGTCCCATTCCATTCCATTGTGTGGATAGTTCATAATTTGTGTATCAATTTACCTGTTAACAGACTATTTCCAGTTTTTTTTTTTTTTTTCTGTTGTGGAAAAAGTTGCCATGAACATTTGTATTCAAGTCACTGTATGGACACATGTTTATTTATCTTGGGAAAATACCTAGGAATGGTAAATCAATGTTTAACTTTACAAAAAACTACCAAAATGTTCCAAATGTGGTCATACTATTTTATATTTCCACTAGCCATATGTGAGGATTCTAGTTTCTTCACATTCTCACCCATATTTGGTATTATCAGTCTTATTAATGTTAGATATTTGAATGTATATGTAGCAATATTTCATTGTGGTTTCTGCTTGCATGAAATTGATTTCTGTGACGTATGGACAGGATTCAATCTGATTCTTCTTTTATATATAGTCAACCCCTTGTCTCAGCATCATTCAGTATATAATGCACAATTTCCTCATTGACATACAATGATAGTTATATCATATTCTGAGATGATACTAAACCTATTTAAAAACCGCTATGAAAAGGGACACTCTACTTTTTTAGAGCTTACAATAAAATGTTAAAGTTTAACATGAATATTTAACTTGATGCTTTAAGTTAATCAATATTTTAATAAGCTTCCCTTAGAAATTGGAATGTTTGTTAGTAAGATCATCACTCATACAACTCTAAGGTGTTCTTTTCTTGTCCAGTGTCTTATTCCATTTTCTCTCTTTTTTTTAAAAAAAATACTTAGCCATAAATTTTTACATGTGTTCTTTTTAAAAAATATATTTTATCTTAAATTTTCAGTGACCTGTGCTTGGTCTACGATCCAGATATCTGGTTAGATGTATCATTGTCAGTGGAAGTCCTCTTTGTTTTACTTTTGAGATTTATCCCCCCTCTGAATAAAAAAGAAGTGTATACCAAAGGTAGAGAATTTAAAAAATATATAAAGCATGACG